>NW_028123227.1:0-269884 GCF_965194805.1 Balaenoptera borealis | reverse complement strand
ACACTCCCTTCACCGTTTATTTTTGGCAGCATTTTTCCTAATGGCCATTCTGATTGCTGTGAGCTGATAGGTTTTTGTAATATGGGTATGCATGACATTAAAATTATTAAAATTCATCATATTCCTACGCCTTTTTCTTTTCTCTTAATAGAAAAAACCGTAAGTACAATAGAGCTCTTGAAATTGACTTCTTCGAAGGTTGCCCTCTTTTGAATTTTTTGGTCGATTTTTGACCCCAGAAATTTTTTGGAGGGCAGGTGTCATTTACAGAACTGCAAGTTGGTGAAAATTTAGTGACCTTTTGCAGTGGGTTCAAAGCTGCTGTTGTGGGAAACGTCCACAAGGAGGTAGCTTTTCTCCATTCCCCAATCTGGGTACTAGGGCAGCAGAGCCTTTCTGGAAGTCATTGTCCTAGGTTATAAATTAGAATGGAATTTGCCAGGAGAAATCCCCATAAGTTTATGTCTCATTACTTCTTCTTGGTTTTTAAAATTTTTTTAATCTGGGTAAAGTTTAGAATATTGTTTGTCCTAGGTGTACACCATCTGGTCCATTTGTACATTATGTATGTCTATTAATGTACAGATCCTCTTCCCATGTAAAATATTACAGTGTTCCATCGACCTCCCTTGCTATATGTTCGGTCTTTTTGATACATGTATATAATATGTATTTGTATATATATAGTAACACTAATCCTCATTTCTCAATTTCCCCCCTCCTTTCCTTTTAGATGAGCATAGTTTGTTTTGTTTTCTAAGCCTGTGAGTGTCTTTCTCTTTGGAAATATATTCATCTGTGTCAGTTATTAGATAAGGACATAAGTGATTATATAGGCTATAGGTCTTTTGCTTTCCGACCTACTTCATGTTTTGTGATTATCTCCAGGCTCATCTGTGGTGCCTCAAAGAGCAGTGCTTCAGTGTTTTCCATGGCTAATATTCCATTGTGTACATGGACCACGTCTTCTTGGTGCATTCCTCTGTTGATGGACATTTTCCTTGCTTCCAAGTGTTGCCTATGGTAAATATTGCTGGAGGGCAGGATTGCCAGCCTGTGATTTTTGATTTTCATTTTCTCAGGTGATAGACCCAGCAGTGGTTATGATTGATTGACTGGTATGGTAGCTCAACGTTTACCTTTTCAAGGCACCTCAATTGTGCTTTCATTAGTGGCTCTTACCACGTCCCCCTTAGAATCGAGGGTACGCACTTCTCCACAATCACGTCAGCATTTCTTGTTTGCAGCATTTTTGTTGATGGCCATTCTGACTGGTGTGAGCTGATAGGTGTTTGTAATTTGGGTTTACATGTCTGTAAAAATTCCTACAATTCATCATTTTTCCACGCCTTTTTCTTTTCTGTTAAAAGAAAAAAGAACAAAAGTGTGAGTATAATATACCTCTTCAAATTTTCTTTTTGGAAGGTTGCACTCTAGAATTTTTTGGTCGATTTTCGACCTCAGTATTTTTTGGAGGGCGGGTGTCATTTACAGACCTGCAATTGGTGAATATTTAGGGACCTTTTGCAGTGGGTTTAAAGCTGCTGTGGTGGGAAACGGCCACAAGGATGCAGCATTTCTCCATTCCCAAATCTGGGTACTAGGGCAGCAGAGCCGTTCTGGAAGTCGTTTGCCTAGGTTGTAAATTTGAATGGAATGTGCCAGGAAAACCCCCCATAAGTTTATGTCTCATTACTCCTAGTTCGTTGTTTTAATTTTTTCAATTGGGGTAATGGTTAGAATGTTGCTTGTCCAAGGTGTACACACTCTGGTTCATCTACATATTCTATATACCTATTTATGTAGAGATCCTCTTCCCCTGTAAATTATTACAGAGTGTTCCGTAAACCTTCCTTGCTATATGGTCGGTCTTTTTGATATATGTATATAATATGTATTTGTATACATATGGTAACGCTAATCTTCATTTATCCATTCCCCCCACCTTTCCTTTTAGATAAGCGTAGTTTTTTTTTAATAAGTCTGTGATTGACTTTCTCTGTGGAAATATGTTCATTTGTGTCAGTTATTAGATAACGCCTATAAGTGATATCATAGGATATAGGACTTTTGCTTTCCGACTTACCTCATGTTCTGTGATTATCTCCAAGATCATCTATGGTGCCTCAAAGAGCAGTGTTTCATTGTTTTCCATGGCTAGTATTCATTGTGTACATGGACCACTTCTTCTTTATCCTTTCATCTGTTGATGGACATTTTGGTTGCTTCACTGTCTTGGCTATGGTGAATAAGGCTGCAGTGCAGCTTTTGCAGCCCGGGTCTTCTTCATTCTGGTCTTCTCAGGTGAGAGGCCCATTGGTGCGTCTGCTGGATTGAATGGTACCTCAAATTTTCCTTTTCAACGCAGCTCCTTTCTGTTCTCATTATTAGCGTTTAACCCTTTTGCATCTCACCAGCAGCTAGAGGGTACACAGTTCTCTAAAACCTCTTCAGCATTTATTGTTTGTAGACTTTTTGCCAATGGTCAGTCGACTGGTGTGAGTTGAAAACTTTTTGTAGATTAGATTGCATGAGTCTAATACTTCCTGAGGTGGAGCTTTTATCCATTTTCCTTTCTTTAATAAGAGAGTGAGTAAAACTTACCTCTTCATACTATCTTCTTGAAAATTTGGCCTGTTTTGAATTTTTTGTATCCATTCCCTATCTCAGCACAATTTTGAGGGCAGGTGTCCTTTACAGCCCTGAGTCCTTGTGAATGGTAAGTGACCATTAGCTGTGGGTTAAAAGCTGCTCTTGCGGGAATCGGCCACAAGGCGGCAGCATTTCTCCTTTACCAAATCTGGTTTCTAGGGCAACAGAGCCTTACTGGAAGTGGTGTTCTAGGTTGTAAATTAGAATGGAATGTGCGAGGAAAAAGCCCTTTAAGTTTATGTCTCATTACTTCTTGTTGGTATTTTGAACTTAATTTTTATTTCTTATCACAGCAAACTTGATTACAATGTTTTGTTTGTTCTAGGTGTGCAAGATGTGGTTCTTTCACACATATGCATATATCTATTCTTCGGATCCTTTTCCCATGTAGGTTATGACACAATGTTGAGTAGTCTTCTCTTGGTATTGCGTAGGTCTTTGGTGATTATATATTTCACATGTGTTTGTATCTCTCTGTTAACCTCAATATGGTAATGTATCCAATCCTCACACCTTTCCATTTGGTGAACCATAAGTTTTTTTAATGAATCTATGATAGTGTTTCTCTGTGGAAATATCTTTGTTTGTATCATTTTTTAGGTAACACCTATATGTGATATGATAGGATATGTGTCTTTCGCTTTCTCACTTACTCCAAGTTGCGTGATTACTTCTAGACTCATCTATGGTGCTGCAAATGGCATTGTTTCATTTTTTCACTAGCTCCTATTCCATCTGTACAGGTAGCAGTTCTTCTTTGTCCACCCATCTGTCGGTGGACTTTTTGGTTACTTCCATATCTTGGCTATTGTAATACTATGCAATGTAGATTTGCGTGCCTGTGTCCTTCCAATTCTCTCTTCTTCGTTTATAGGTCTAGGCATAGGTCTGCTAGATCATATGGTAGCTCAATGGTTACCTTTTAAAGGCACCTCTATTCTGTTCTCCTTAGTGGCTCTTTCCAGGTTACGTCCCACTTAAAGTGGAGGGTATGTATTTCTTCCCAGCACCTTCAGCATTTATTCTTTGTAGTTTTTGCTGATGGTTATTCTGAGTGGTGTGAGCTGATACCTCTTTGTGGTTGAATTTGCATGTGTCTCATAATGCGTTGAAATTGAGCTTTAAGACATGTCCTTTTAATTTTTCCAGCTGTGATTAGAGCTTATTTCTTCAAAGTGTTTTCTTAAAGTATGTGTCACCATTTGAAATAGTTTGGCCATTATCTCCCTCAAGACATTTTGAGGGCAGGTTTCATTTACAGCCCTGAAGTGCTTGTTCATATGAAGTGACCATTAGCTCAGGCTTTAAACCTGCTTTTGCCGGTAATGGCCAGAGAGCGGCAGCCTTTCTACGTTCCCCATGCTGGTACTAGGGAAACAGACCTACCGGCCAGTGGTGTTCTTCGGTTATAAATTAGAGTGCAATGTGCCCGGATAAACCCACAAATGTTGATGGCTCCTTGCTTTTGTTTGTTTTTAATTTAATTTATATTTATTATTAGAGTAATATTCCATTGTGTACGTGGACCACTTCTTCTTGGTGCATTCCTCGGTTGATGGACATTTTCATTGCTTCCAAGTGCTGGCTATGGTAAATATTGCTGGCGTACAGGTTTGCCAGCCTGTGATTTTTGATTCTCATTTTCTCAGGTGATAGGCCAAGCAGTGGTTGTGATTGATTGACTGGTAGCTCAATGTTTCCCTTTTCAAAGCACCTACGTTGTGTTTTCATTAGTGGCTCTTTACATGCCCCCCCTTACAACCGAGGGTACGCATTTCTCCACACTCCCTTCACCGTTTATTTTTGGCAGCATTTTTCCTAATGGCCATTCTGATTGCTGTGAGCTGATAGGTTTTTGTAATATGGGTATGCATGACATTAAAATTATTAAAATTCATCATATTCCTACGCCTTTTTCTTTTCTCTTAATAGAAAAAACCGTAAGTACAATAGAGCTCTTGAAATTGACTTCTTCGAAGGTTGCCCTCTTTTGAATTTTTTGGTCGATTTTTGACCCCAGAAATTTTTTGGAGGGCAGGTGTCATTTACAGAACTGCAAGTTGGTGAAAATTTAGTGACCTTTTGCAGTGGGTTCAAAGCTGCTGTTGTGGGAAACGTCCACAAGGAGGTAGCTTTTCTCCATTCCCCAATCTGGGTACTAGGGCAGCAGAGCCTTTCTGGAAGTCATTGTCCTAGGTTATAAATTAGAATGGAATTTGCCAGGAGAAATCCCCATAAGTTTATGTCTCATTACTTCTTCTTGGTTTTTAAAATTTTTTTAATCTGGGTAAAGTTTAGAATATTGTTTGTCCTAGGTGTACACCATCTGGTCCATTTGTACATTATGTATGTCTATTAATGTACAGATCCTCTTCCCATGTAAAATATTACAGTGTTCCATCGACCTCCCTTGCTATATGTTCGGTCTTTTTGATACATGTATATAATATGTATTTGTATATATATAGTAACACTAATCCTCATTTCTCAATTTCCCCCCTCCTTTCCTTTTAGATGAGCATAGTTTGTTTTGTTTTCTAAGCCTGTGAGTGTCTTTCTCTTTGGAAATATATTCATCTGTGTCAGTTATTAGATAAGGACATAAGTGATTATATAGGCTATAGGTCTTTTGCTTTCCGACCTACTTCATGTTTTGTGATTATCTCCAGGCTCATCTGTGGTGCCTCAAAGAGCAGTGCTTCAGTGTTTTCCATGGCTAATATTCCATTGTGTACATGGACCACGTCTTCTTGGTGCATTCCTCTGTTGATGGACATTTTCCTTGCTTCCAAGTGTTGCCTATGGTAAATATTGCTGGAGGGCAGGATTGCCAGCCTGTGATTTTTGATTTTCATTTTCTCAGGTGATAGACCCAGCAGTGGTTATGATTGATTGACTGGTATGGTAGCTCAACGTTTACCTTTTCAAGGCACCTCAATTGTGCTTTCATTAGTGGCTCTTACCACGTCCCCCTTAGAATCGAGGGTACGCACTTCTCCACAATCACGTCAGCATTTCTTGTTTGCAGCATTTTTGTTGATGGCCATTCTGACTGGTGTGAGCTGATAGGTGTTTGTAATTTGGGTTTACATGTCTGTAAAAATTCCTACAATTCATCATTTTTCCACGCCTTTTTCTTTTCTGTTAAAAGAAAAAAGAACAAAAGTGTGAGTATAATATACCTCTTCAAATTTTCTTTTTGGAAGGTTGCACTCTAGAATTTTTTGGTCGATTTTCGACCTCAGTATTTTTTGGAGGGCGGGTGTCATTTACAGACCTGCAATTGGTGAATATTTAGGGACCTTTTGCAGTGGGTTTAAAGCTGCTGTGGTGGGAAACGGCCACAAGGATGCAGCATTTCTCCATTCCCAAATCTGGGTACTAGGGCAGCAGAGCCGTTCTGGAAGTCGTTTGCCTAGGTTGTAAATTTGAATGGAATGTGCCAGGAAAACCCCCCATAAGTTTATGTCTCATTACTCCTAGTTCGTTGTTTTAATTTTTTCAATTGGGGTAATGGTTAGAATGTTGCTTGTCCAAGGTGTACACACTCTGGTTCATCTACATATTCTATATACCTATTTATGTAGAGATCCTCTTCCCCTGTAAATTATTACAGAGTGTTCCGTAAACCTTCCTTGCTATATGGTCGGTCTTTTTGATATATGTATATAATATGTATTTGTATACATATGGTAACGCTAATCTTCATTTATCCATTCCCCCCACCTTTCCTTTTAGATAAGCGTAGTTTTTTTTTAATAAGTCTGTGATTGACTTTCTCTGTGGAAATATGTTCATTTGTGTCAGTTATTAGATAACGCCTATAAGTGATATCATAGGATATAGGACTTTTGCTTTCCGACTTACCTCATGTTCTGTGATTATCTCCAAGATCATCTATGGTGCCTCAAAGAGCAGTGTTTCATTGTTTTCCATGGCTAGTATTCATTGTGTACATGGACCACTTCTTCTTTATCCTTTCATCTGTTGATGGACATTTTGGTTGCTTCACTGTCTTGGCTATGGTGAATAAGGCTGCAGTGCAGCTTTTGCAGCCCGGGTCTTCTTCATTCTGGTCTTCTCAGGTGAGAGGCCCATTGGTGCGTCTGCTGGATTGAATGGTACCTCAAATTTTCCTTTTCAACGCAGCTCCTTTCTGTTCTCATTATTAGCGTTTAACCCTTTTGCATCTCACCAGCAGCTAGAGGGTACACAGTTCTCTAAAACCTCTTCAGCATTTATTGTTTGTAGACTTTTTGCCAATGGTCAGTCGACTGGTGTGAGTTGAAAACTTTTTGTAGATTAGATTGCATGAGTCTCATACTTCCTGAGGTGGAGCTTTTATCCATTTTCCTTTCTTTAAAAAGAGAGTGAGTAAAACTTACCTCTTCATACTATCTTCTTGAAAATTTGGCCTGTTTTGAATTTTTTGTATCCATTCCCTACCTCAGCACAATTTTGAGGGCAGGTGTCCTTTACAGCCCTGAGTCCTTGTGAATGGTAAGTGACCATTAGCTGTGGGTTAAAAGCTGCTCTTGCGGGAATCGGCCACAAGGCGGCAGCATTTCTCCTTTACCAAATCTGGTTTCTAGGGCAACAGAGCCTTACTGGAAGTGGTGTTCTACGTTGTAAATTAGAATGGAATGTGCGAGGAAAAAGCCCTTTAAGTTTATGTCTCATTACTTCTTGTTGGTATTTTGAACTTAATTTTTATTTCTTATCACAGCAAACTTGATTACAATGTTTTGTTTGTTCTAGGTGTGCAAGATGTGGTTCTTTCACACATATGCATATATCTATTCTTCGGATCCTTTTCCCATGTAGGTTATGACACAATGTTGAGTAGTCTTCTCTTGGTATTGCGTAGGTCTTTGGTGATTATATATTTCACATGTGTTTGTATCTCTCTGTTAACCTCAATATGGTAATGTATCCAATCCTCACACCTTTCCATTTGGTGAACCATAAGTTTTTTTAATGAATCTATGATAGTGTTTCTCTGTGGAAATATCTTTGTTTGTATCATTTTTTAGGTAACACCTATATGTGATATGATAGGATATGTGTCTTTCGCTTTCTCACTTACTCCAAGTTGCGTGATTACTTCTAGACTCATCTATGGTGCTGCAAATGGCATTGTTTCATTTTTTCACTAGCTCCTATTCCATCTGTACAGGTAGCAGTTCTTCTTTGTCCACCCATCTGTCGGTGGACTTTTTGGTTACTTCCATATCTTGGCTATTGTAATACTATGCAATGTAGATTTGCGTGCCTGTGTCCTTCCAATTCTCTCTTCTTCGTTTATAGGTCTAGGCATAGGTCTGCTAGATCATATGGTAGCTCAATGGTTACCTTTTAAAGGCACCTCTATTCTGTTCTCCTTAGTGGCTCTTTCCAGGTTACGTCCCACTTAAAGTGGAGGGTATGTATTTCTTCCCAGCACCTTCAGCATTTATTCTTTGTAGTTTTTGCTGATGGTTATTCTGAGTGGTGTGAGCTGATACCTCTTTGTGGTTGAATTTGCATGTGTCTCATAATGCGTTGAAATTGAGCTTTAAGACATGTCCTTTTAATTTTTCCAGCTGTGATTAGAGCTTATTTCTTCAAAGTGTTTTCTTAAAGTATGTGTCACCATTTGAAATAGTTTGGCCATTATCTCCCTCAAGACATTTTGAGGGCAGGTTTCATTTACAGCCCTGAAGTGCTTGTTCATATGAAGTGACCATTAGCTCAGGCTTTAAACCTGCTTTTGCCGGTAATGGCCAGAGAGCGGCAGCCTTTCTACGTTCCCCATGCTGGTACTAGGGAAACAGACCTACCGGCCAGTGGTGTTCTTCGGTTATAAATTAGAGTGCAATGTGCCCGGATAAACCCACAAATGTTGATGGCTCCTTGCTTTTGTTTGTTTTTAATTTAATTTATATTTATTATTAGAGTAATATTCCATTGTGTACGTGGACCACTTCTTCTTGGTGCATTCCTCGGTTGATGGACATTTTCATTGCTTCCAAGTGCTGGCTATGGTAAATATTGCTGGCGTACAGGTTTGCCAGCCTGTGATTTTTGATTCTCACTTTCTCAGGTGATAGGCCAAGCAGTGGTTGTGATTGATTGACTGGTAGCTCAATGTTTCCCTTTTCAAAGCACCTACGTTGTGTTTTCATTAGTGGCTCTTTACATGCCCCCCCTTACAACCGAGGGTACGCATTTCTCCACACTCCCTTCACCGTTTATTTTTGGCAGCATTTTTCCTAATGGCCATTCTGATTGCTGTGAGCTGATAGGTTTTTGTAATATGGGTATGCATGACATTAAAATTATTAAAATTCATCATATTCCTATGCCTTTTTCTTTTCTCTTAATAGAAAAAACCGTAAGTACAATAGAGCTCTTGAAATTGACTTCTTCGAAGGTTGCCCTCTTTTGAATTTTTTGGTCGATTTTTGACCCCAGAAATTTTTTGGAGGGCAGGTGTCATTTACAGAACTGCAAGTTGGTGAAAATTTAGTGACCTTTTGCAGTGGGTTCAAAGCTGCTGTTGTGGGAAACGTCCACAAGGAGGTAGCTTTTCTCCATTCCCCAATCTGGGTACTAGGGCAGCAGAGCCTTTCTGGAAGTCATTGTCCTAGGTTATAAATTAGAATGGAATTTGCCAGGAGAAATCCCCATAAGTTTATGTCTCATTACTTCTTCTTGGTTTTTAAAATTTTTTTAATCTGGGTAAAGTTTAGAATATTGTTTGTCCTAGGTGTACACCATCTGGTCCATTTGTACATTATGTATGTCTATTAATGTACAGATCCTCTTCCCATGTAAAATATTACAGTGTTCCATCGACCTCCCTTGCTATATGTTCGGTCTTTTTGATACATGTATATAATATGTATTTGTATATATATAGTAACACTAATCCTCATTTCTCAATTTCCCCCCTCCTTTCCTTTTAGATGAGCATAGTTTGTTTTGTTTTCTAAGCCTGTGAGTGTCTTTCTCTTTGGAAATATATTCATCTGTGTCAGTTATTAGATAAGGACATAAGTGATTATATAGGCTATAGGTCTTTTGCTTTCCGACCTACTTCATGTTTTGTGATTATCTCCAGGCTCATCTGTGGTGCCTCAAAGAGCAGTGCTTCAGTGTTTTCCATGGCTAATATTCCATTGTGTACATGGACCACGTCTTCTTGGTGCATTCCTCTGTTGATGGACATTTTCCTTGCTTCCAAGTGTTGCCTATGGTAAATATTGCTGGAGGGCAGGATTGCCAGCCTGTGATTTTTGATTTTCATTTTCTCAGGTGATAGACCCAGCAGTGGTTATGATTGATTGACTGGTATGGTAGCTCAACGTTTACCTTTTCAAGGCACCTCAATTGTGCTTTCATTAGTGGCTCTTACCACGTCCCCCTTAGAATCGAGGGTACGCACTTCTCCACAATCACGTCAGCATTTCTTGTTTGCAGCATTTTTGTTGATGGCCATTCTGACTGGTGTGAGCTGATAGGTGTTTGTAATTTGGGTTTACATGTCTGTAAAAATTCCTACAATTCATCATTTTTCCACGCCTTTTTCTTTTCTGTTAAAAGAAAAAAGAACAAAAGTGTGAGTATAATATACCTCTTCAAATTTTCTTTTTGGAAGGTTGCACTCTAGAATTTTTTGGTCGATTTTCGACCTCAGTATTTTTTGGAGGGCGGGTGTCATTTACAGACCTGCAATTGGTGAATATTTAGGGACCTTTTGCAGTGGGTTTAAAGCTGCTGTGGTGGGAAACGGCCACAAGGATGCAGCATTTCTCCATTCCCAAATCTGGGTACTAGGGCAGCAGAGCCGTTCTGGAAGTCGTTTGCCTAGGTTGTAAATTTGAATGGAATGTGCCAGGAAAACCCCCCATAAGTTTATGTCTCATTACTCCTAGTTCGTTGTTTTAATTTTTTCAATTGGGGTAATGGTTAGAATGTTGCTTGTCCAAGGTGTACACACTCTGGTTCATCTACATATTCTATATACCTATTTATGTAGAGATCCTCTTCCCCTGTAAATTATTACAGAGTGTTCCGTAAACCTTCCTTGCTATATGGTCGGTCTTTTTGATATATGTATATAATATGTATTTGTATACATATGGTAACGCTAATCTTCATTTATCCATTCCCCCCACCTTTCCTTTTAGATAAGCGTAGTTTTTTTTTAATAAGTCTGTGATTGACTTTCTCTGTGGAAATATGTTCATTTGTGTCAGTTATTAGATAACGCCTATAAGTGATATCATAGGATATAGGACTTTTGCTTTCCGACTTACCTCATGTTCTGTGATTATCTCCAAGATCATCTATGGTGCCTCAAAGAGCAGTGTTTCATTGTTTTCCATGGCTAGTATTCATTGTGTACATGGACCACTTCTTCTTTATCCTTTCATCTGTTGATGGACATTTTGGTTGCTTCACTGTCTTGGCTATGGTGAATAAGGCTGCAGTGCAGCTTTTGCAGCCCGGGTCTTCTTCATTCTGGTCTTCTCAGGTGAGAGGCCCATTGGTGCGTCTGCTGGATTGAATGGTACCTCAAATTTTCCTTTTCAACGCAGCTCCTTTCTGTTCTCATTATTAGCGTTTAACCCTTTTGCATCTCACCAGCAGCTAGAGGGTACACAGTTCTCTAAAACCTCTTCAGCATTTATTGTTTGTAGACTTTTTGCCAATGGTCAGTCGACTGGTGTGAGTTGAAAACTTTTTGTAGATTAGATTGCATGAGTCTCATACTTCCTGAGGTGGAGCTTTTATCCATTTTCCTTTCTTTAAAAAGAGAGTGAGTAAAACTTACCTCTTCATACTATCTTCTTGAAAATTTGGCCTGTTTTGAATTTTTTGTATCCATTCCCTACCTCAGCACAATTTTGAGGGCAGGTGTCCTTTACAGCCCTGAGTCCTTGTGAATGGTAAGTGACCATTAGCTGTGGGTTAAAAGCTGCTCTTGCGGGAATCGGCCACAAGGCGGCAGCATTTCTCCTTTACCAAATCTGGTTTCTAGGGCAACAGAGCCTTACTGGAAGTGGTGTTCTACGTTGTAAATTAGAATGGAATGTGCGAGGAAAAAGCCCTTTAAGTTTATGTCTCATTACTTCTTGTTGGTATTTTGAACTTAATTTTTATTTCTTATCACAGCAAACTTGATTACAATGTTTTGTTTGTTCTAGGTGTGCAAGATGTGGTTCTTTCACACATATGCATATATCTATTCTTCGGATCCTTTTCCCATGTAGGTTATGACACAATGTTGAGTAGTCTTCTCTTGGTATTGCGTAGGTCTTTGGTGATTATATATTTCACATGTGTTTGTATCTCTCTGTTAACCTCAATATGGTAATGTATCCAATCCTCACACCTTTCCATTTGGTGAACCATAAGTTTTTTTAATGAATCTATGATAGTGTTTCTCTGTGGAAGTATCTTTGTTTGTATCATTTTTTAGGTAACACCTATATGTGATATGATAGGATATGTGTCTTTCGCTTTCTCACTTACTCCAAGTTGCGTGATTACTTCTAGACTCATCTATGGTGCTGCAAATGGCATTGTTTCATTTTTTCACTAGCTCCTATTCCATCTGTACAGGTAGCAGTTCTTCTTTGTCCACCCATCTGTCGGTGGACTTTTTGGTTACTTCCATATCTTGGCTATTGTAATACTATGCAATGTAGATTTGCGTGCCTGTGTCCTTCCAATTCTCTCTTCTTCGTTTATAGGTCTAGGCATAGGTCTGCTAGATCATATGGTAGCTCAATGGTTACCTTTTAAAGGCACCTCTATTCTGTTCTCCTTAGTGGCTCTTTCCAGGTTACGTCCCACTTAAAGTGGAGGGTATGTATTTCTTCCCAGCACCTTCAGCATTTATTCTTTGTAGTTTTTGCTGATGGTTATTCTGAGTGGTGTGAGCTGATACCTCTTTGTGGTTGAATTTGCATGTGTCTCATAATGCGTTGAAATTGAGCTTTAAGACATGTCCTTTTAATTTTTCCAGCTGTGATTAGAGCTTATTTCTTCAAAGTGTTTTCTTAAAGTATGTGTCACCATTTGAAATAGTTTGGCCATTATCTCCCTCAAGACATTTTGAGGGCAGGTTTCATTTACAGCCCTGAAGTACTTGTTCATATGAAGTGACCATTAGCTCAGGCTTTAAACCTGCTTTTGCAGGTAATGGCCAGAGAGCGGCAGCCTTTCTACGTTCCCCATGCTGGTACTAGGGAAACAGACCTACCGGCCAGTGGTGTTCTTCGGTTATAAATTAGAGTGCAATGTGCCCGGATAAACCCACAAATGTTGATGGCTCCTTGCTTTTGTTTGTTTTTAATTTAATTTATATTTATTATTAGAGTAATATTCCATTGTGTACGTGGACCACTTCTTCTTGGTGCATTCCTCGGTTGATGGACATTTTCATTGCTTCCAAGTGCTGGCTATGGTAAATATTGCTGGCGTACAGGTTTGCCAGCCTGTGATTTTTGATTCTCATTTTCTCAGGTGATAGGCCAAGCAGTGGTTGTGATTGATTGACTGGTAGCTCAATGTTTCCCTTTTCAAAGCACCTACGTTGTGTTTTCATTAGTGGCTCTTTACATGCCCCCCCTTACAACCGAGGGTACGCATTTCTCCACACTCCCTTCACCGTTTATTTTTGGCAGCATTTTTCCTAATGGCCATTCTGATTGCTGTGAGCTGATAGGTTTTTGTAATATGGGTATGCATGACATTAAAATTATTAAAATTCATCATATTCCTACGCCTTTTTCTTTTCTCTCAATAGAAAAAACCGTAAGTACAATAGAGCTCTTGAAATTGACTTCTTCGAAGGTTGCCCTCTTTTGAATTTTTTGGTCGATTTTTGACCCCAGAAATTTTTTGGAGGGCAGGTGTCATTTACAGAACTGCAAGTTGGTGAAAATTTAGTGACCTTTTGCAGTGGGTTCAAAGCTGCTGTTGTGGGAAACGTCCACAAGGAGGTAGCTTTTCTCCATTCCCCAATCTGGGTACTAGGGCAGCAGAGCCTTTCTGGAAGTCATTGTCCTAGGTTATAAATTAGAATGGAATTTGCCAGGAGAAATCCCCATAAGTTTATGTCTCATTACTTCTTCTTGGTTTTTAAAATTTTTTTAATCTGGGTAAAGTTTAGAATATTGTTTGTCCTAGGTGTACACCATCTGGTCCATTTGTACATTATGTATGTCTATTAATGTACAGATCCTCTTCCCATGTAAAATATTACAGTGTTCCATCGACCTCCCTTGCTATATGTTCGGTCTTTTTGATACATGTATATAATATGTATTTGTATATATATAGTAACACTAATCCTCATTTCTCAATTTCCCCCCTCCTTTCCTTTTAGATGAGCATAGTTTGTTTTGTTTTCTAAGCCTGTGAGTGTCTTTCTCTTTGGAAATATATTCATCTGTGTCAGTTATTAGATAAGGACATAAGTGATTATATAGGCTATAGGTCTTTTGCTTTCCGACCTACTTCATGTTTTGTGATTATCTCCAGGCTCATCTGTGGTGCCTCAAAGAGCAGTGCTTCAGTGTTTTCCATGGCTAATATTCCATTGTGTACATGGACCACGTCTTCTTGGTGCATTCCTCTGTTGATGGACATTTTCCTTGCTTCCAAGTGTTGCCTATGGTAAATATTGCTGGAGGGCAGGATTGCCAGCCTGTGATTTGTGATTTTCATTTTCTCAGGTGATAGACCCAGCAGTGGTTATGATTGATTGACTGGTATGGTAGCTCAACGTTTACCTTTTCAAGGCACCTCAATTGTGCTTTCATTAGTGGCTCTTACCACGTCCCCCTTAGAATCGAGGGTACGCACTTCTCCACAATCACGTCAGCATTTCTTGTTTGCAGCATTTTTGTTGATGGCCATTCTGACTGGTGTGAGCTGATAGGTGTTTGTAATTTGGGTTTACATGTCTGTAAAAATTCCTACAATTCATCATTTTTCCACGCCTTTTTCTTTTCTGTTAAAAGAAAAAAGAACAAAAGTGTGAGTATAATATACCTCTTCAAATTTTCTTTTTGGAAGGTTGCACTCTAGAATTTTTTGGTCGATTTTCGACCTCAGTATTTTTTGGAGGGCGGGTGTCATTTACAGACCTGCAATTGGTGAATATTTAGGGACCTTTTGCAGTGGGTTTAAAGCTGCTGTGGTGGGAAACGGCCACAAGGATGCAGCATTTCTCCATTCCCAAATCTGGGTACTAGGGCAGCAGAGCCGTTCTGGAAGTCGTTTGCCTAGGTTGTAAATTTGAATGGAATGTGCCAGGAAAACCCCCCATAAGTTTATGTCTCATTACTCCTAGTTCGTTGTTTTAATTTTTTCAATTGGGGTAATGGTTAGAATGTTGCTTGTCCAAGGTGTACACACTCTGGTTCATCTACATATTCTATATACCTATTTATGTAGAGATCCTCTTCCCCTGTAAATTATTACAGAGTGTTCCGTAAACCTTCCTTGCTATATGGTCGGTCTTTTTGATATATGTATATAATATGTATTTGTATACATATGGTAACGCTAATCTTCATTTATCCATTCCCCCCACCTTTCCTTTTAGATAAGCGTAGTTTTTTTTTTAATAAGTCTGTGATTGACTTTCTCTGTGGAAATATGTTCATTTGTGTCAGTTATTAGATAACGCCTATAAGTGATATCATAGGATATAGGACTTTTGCTTTCCGACTTACCTCATGTTCTGTGATTATCTCCAAGATCATCTATGGTGCCTCAAAGAGCAGTGTTTCATTGTTTTCCATGGCTAGTATTCATTGTGTACATGGACCACTTCTTCTTTATCCTTTCATCTGTTGATGGACATTTTGGTTGCTTCACTGTCTTGGCTATGGTGAATAAGGCTGCAGTGCAGCTTTTGCAGCCCGGGTCTTCTTCATTCTGGTCTTCTCAGGTGAGAGGCCCATTGGTGCGTCTGCTGGATTGAATGGTACCTCAAATTTTCCTTTTCAACGCAGCTCCTTTCTGTTCTCATTATTAGCGTTTAACCCTTTTGCATCTCACCAGCAGCTAGAGGGTACACAGTTCTCTAAAACCTCTTCAGCATTTATTGTTTGTAGACTTTTTGCCAATGGTCAGTCGACTGGTGTGAGTTGAAAACTTTTTGTAGATTAGATTGCATGAGTCTAATACTTCCTGAGGTGGAGCTTTTATCCATTTTCCTTTCTTTAAAAAGAGAGTGAGTAAAACTTACCTCTTCATACTATCTTCTTGAAAATTTGGCCTGTTTTGAATTTTTTGTATCCATTCCCTACCTCAGCACAATTTTGAGGGCAGGTGTCCTTTACAGCCCTGAGTCCTTGTGAATGGTAAGTGACCATTAGCTGTGGGTTAAAAGCTGCTCTTGCGGGAATCGGCCACAAGGCGGCAGCATTTCTCCTTTACCAAATCTGGTTTCTAGGGCAACAGAGCCTTACTGGAAGTGGTGTTCTACGTTGTAAATTAGAATGGAATGTGCGAGGAAAAAGCCCTTTAAGTTTATGTCTCATTACTTCTTGTTGGTATTTTGAACTTAATTTTTATTTCTTATCACAGCAAACTTGATTACAATGTTTTGTTTGTTCTAGGTGTGCAAGATGTGGTTCTTTCACACATATGCATATATCTATTCTTCGGATCCTTTTCCCATGTAGGTTATGACACAATGTTGAGTAGTCTTCTCTTGGTATTGCGTAGGTCTTTGGTGATTATATATTTCACATGTGTTTGTATCTCTCTGTTAACCTCAATATGGTAATGTATCCAATCCTCACACCTTTCCATTTGGTGAACCATAAGTTTTTTTAATGAATCTATGATAGTGTTTCTCTGTGGAAATATCTTTGTTTGTATCATTTTTTAGGTAACACCTATATGTGATATGATAGGATATGTGTCTTTCGCTTTCTCACTTACTCCAAGTTGCGTGATTACTTCTAGACTCATCTATGGTGCTGCAAATGGCATTGTTTCATTTTTTCACTAGCTCCTATTCCATCTGTACAGGTAGCAGTTCTTCTTTGTCCACCCATCTGTCGGTGGACTTTTTGGTTACTTCCATATCTTGGCTATTGTAATACTATGCAATGTAGATTTGCGTGCCTGTGTCCTTCCAATTCTCTCTTCTTCGTTTATAGGTCTAGGCATAGGTCTGCTAGATCATATGGTAGCTCAATGGTTACCTTTTAAAGGCACCTCTATTCTGTTCTCCTTAGTGGCTCTTTCCAGGTTACGTCCCACTTAAAGTGGAGGGTATGTATTTCTTCCCAGCACCTTCAGCATTTATTCTTTGTAGTTTTTGCTGATGGTTATTCTGAGTGGTGTGAGCTGATACCTCTTTGTGGTTGAATTTGCATGTGTCTCATAATGTGTTGAAATTGAGCTTTAAGACATGTCCTTTTAATTTTTCCAGCTGTGATTAGAGCTTATTTCTTCAAAGTGTTTTCTTAAAGTATGTGTCACCATTTGAAATAGTTTGGCCATTATCTCCCTCAAGACATTTTGAGGGCAGGTTTCATTTACAGCCCTGAAGTACTTGTTCATATGAAGTGACCATTAGCTCAGGCTTTAAACCTGCTTTTGCAGGTAATGGCCAGAGAGCGGCAGCCTTTCTACGTTCCCCATGCTGGTACTAGGGAAACAGACCTACCGGCCAGTGGTGTTCTTCGGTTATAAATTAGAGTGCAATGTGCCCGGATAAACCCACAAATGTTGATGGCTCCTTGCTTTTGTTTGTTTTTAATTTAATTTATATTTATTATTAGAGTAATATTCCATTGTGTACGTGGACCACTTCTTCTTGGTGCATTCCTCGGTTGATGGACATTTTCATTGCTTCCAAGTGCTGGCTATGGTAAATATTGCTGGCGTACAGGTTTGCCAGCCTGTGATTTTTGATTCTCATTTTCTCAGGTGATAGGCCAAGCAGTGGTTGTGATTGATTGACTGGTAGCTCAATGTTTCCCTTTTCAAAGCACCTACGTTGTGTTTTCATTAGTGGCTCTTTACATGCCCCCCCTTACAACCGAGGGTACGCATTTCTCCACACTCCCTTCACCGTTTATTTTTGGCAGCATTTTTCCTAATGGCCATTCTGATTGCTGTGAGCTGATAGGTTTTTGTAATATGGGTATGCATGACATTAAAATTATTAAAATTCATCATATTCCTACGCCTTTTTCTTTTCTCTCAATAGAAAAAACCGTAAGTACAATAGAGCTCTTGAAATTGACTTCTTCGAAGGTTGCCCTCTTTTGAATTTTTTGGTCGATTTTTGACCCCAGAAATTTTTTGGAGGGCAGGTGTCATTTACAGAACTGCAAGTTGGTGAAAATTTAGTGACCTTTTGCAGTGGGTTCAAAGCTGCTGTTGTGGGAAACGTCCACAAGGAGGTAGCTTTTCTCCATTCCCCAATCTGGGTACTAGGGCAGCAGAGCCTTTCTGGAAGTCATTGTCCTAGGTTATAAATTAGAATGGAATTTGCCAGGAGAAATCCCCATAAGTTTATGTCTCATTACTTCTTCTTGGTTTTTAAAATTTTTTTAATCTGGGTAAAGTTTAGAATATTGTTTGTCCTAGGTGTACACCATCTGGTCCATTTGTACATTATGTATGTCTATTAATGTACAGATCCTCTTCCCATGTAAAATATTACAGTGTTCCATCGACCTCCCTTGCTATATGTTCGGTCTTTTTGATACATGTATATAATATGTATTTGTATATATATAGTAACACTAATCCTCATTTCTCAATTTCCCCCCTCCTTTCCTTTTAGATGAGCATAGTTTGTTTTGTTTTCTAAGCCTGTGAGTGTCTTTCTCTTTGGAAATATATTCATCTGTGTCAGTTATTAGATAAGGACATAAGTGATTATATAGGCTATAGGTCTTTTGCTTTCCGACCTACTTCATGTTTTGTGATTATCTCCAGGCTCATCTGTGGTGCCTCAAAGAGCAGTGCTTCAGTGTTTTCCATGGCTAATATTCCATTGTGTACATGGACCACGTCTTCTTGGTGCATTCCTCTGTTGATGGACATTTTCCTTGCTTCCAAGTGTTGCCTATGGTAAATATTGCTGGAGGGCAGGATTGCCAGCCTGTGATTTGTGATTTTCATTTTCTCAGGTGATAGACCCAGCAGTGGTTATGATTGATTGACTGGTATGGTAGCTCAACGTTTACCTTTTCAAGGCACCTCAATTGTGCTTTCATTAGTGGCTCTTACCACGTCCCCCTTAGAATCGAGGGTACGCACTTCTCCACAATCACGTCAGCATTTCTTGTTTGCAGCATTTTTGTTGATGGCCATTCTGACTGGTGTGAGCTGATAGGTGTTTGTAATTTGGGTTTACATGTCTGTAAAAATTCCTACAATTCATCATTTTTCCACGCCTTTTTCTTTTCTGTTAAAAGAAAAAAGAACAAAAGTGTGAGTATAATATACCTCTTCAAATTTTCTTTTTGGAAGGTTGCACTCTAGAATTTTTTGGTCGATTTTCGACCTCAGTATTTTTTGGAGGGCGGGTGTCATTTACAGACCTGCAATTGGTGAATATTTAGGGACCTTTTGCAGTGGGTTTAAAGCTGCTGTGGTGGGAAACGGCCACAAGGATGCAGCATTTCTCCATTCCCAAATCTGGGTACTAGGGCAGCAGAGCCGTTCTGGAAGTCGTTTGCCTAGGTTGTAAATTTGAATGGAATGTGCCAGGAAAACCCCCCATAAGTTTATGTCTCATTACTCCTAGTTCGTTGTTTTAATTTTTTCAATTGGGGTACTGGTTAGAATGTTGCTTGTCCAAGGTGTACACACTCTGGTTCATCTACATATTCTATATACCTATTTATGTAGAGATCCTCTTCCCCTGTAAATTATTACAGAGTGTTCCGTAAACCTTCCTTGCTATATGGTCGGTCTTTTTGATATATGTATATAATATGTATTTGTATACATATGGTAACGCTAATCTTCATTTATCCATTCCCCCCACCTTTCCTTTTAGATAAGCATAGTTTTTTTATAATAGATATGGTCAATCCAGGTGGCATCACAGCCCCTGAACGAATTTTGTAAGAATTTCTCTCTCTTTCACTGTCTTTGTTTCACGGGTTTTGAAAAGTAATTGATTTTTATAATGGGGTTTAGCTGCTTTTCACTGCTGCGTTTATGCCGCTTTACACCCACTTGACTCACTTACAGAGAGATATCAATATATAGGTTTTAATATTCTTACTAGTCAGATATATTCTTGTGCGGTGAATAGGGGGTGATGAGTCCAGTTCACTGAGCAAGGAGTAGGTCTTGTCTCTTACATATTGGGTTTATGGAACGGTATCTGAGCTAATTTGAAACCCTTGTTTTATGCATCACCCCACCTCACCTTTCCCGTTAAGCAGCCATAGTGTGTTTTCTAAACGTGTGACTCTGTTCTGTTTTGTAATTCAGTTCAAGGGTAGCGGTTTTTACATTCCCTCTATGAGTGATATCTTATGATAAGTGTCTTTTTCTGTGTGACTTATTTCACTTAGAATCGTCATACCTAAATCCACTCATCATGCTGCTACTAGCCTTATGACATTGATTTCATGGCTGAGTGATATTCCATTGTACATAAGGACCACAACTTCTTTATCCATTCTTCTCTTTCCTGGGATATTTAAGGTGTAGCGAAGTGGAGGTTCTTGTCAACAGAGTAGCCCAAAACTTTGGGGTGCCTGTGTCATGCTGATTTTTAGTTTTCCCAATTTATACGCCCATGAGTGGAAGTGCGCTATGCTCTCTAAGCTGAGTTTTTTAGATGTTTCAGGACACACCGTACACTTCTCCAGAGTGGCTGTTGGCAATTTACATCCCGCCCATCAGCGTAGCAAGGCTCCCATTTCTCCATGGCCTGTCCTGCATTTCTGGTTTTGACACTTTATTCAGCATGGCCCTTTTGACCGATGGGAAGCGAGACTACTTTGTAGCGCTGATTTGCCTTTCCAGGTTGCTTGGTTGGCCAAAAAGGGCGTATGCGTTTTTTCCTGAATATATTCAGGAAAAAACGCATACGCCCTTTTTGGCCAAGGGCATCATTGTCGAGGTTTTGCCGCTTTTCCTGTGCTTTAAAGGCGATTCGAATCTACCTCCTGAAATCTGTTTCCTGCAATTCTGCCTTGCTTTCAAATCCTCTTCGTTGCCTTCCCTCAATATATTTGTGGACAAGAGTTATCATTTCTAAGACTGCAGGTTTGTGAATTGCAGTGCCCCTGAGCTCCATTCTTCAACTCGCTTTCTTGGGAGCTGGCCGCAAAAGCGCAGGATTGCTTCAGGCCGTATTCTGGTTCCTGGCGGCAGGCTGAGCCTGTGGTTAATTCTTCTTCCTGATGGGAAAATAGAGTGACCTTTGCCTGTCCCAACACCTAGAGCTAGTCTCTCATTGGTTCCCCCTCTTCCCGTTCATCCTCAGGACAATTAGCAACCTGTACGGAACAGGAGGATAAAGGTGCTGATTCTCCAAGGAGGGAGATTGCTAGTAAAGCGGCTGGAATGGCGAACCGGAGCACAAGGAGATGAGAAATGAGGTGCGTTTTAGAAACCTTTCCCGATCACACGGTGTACCATCTTCGGGGTTTCTCATGCATGTTTTCAATATAGGAAGATGCCCTTGAACCTGGAGATTTGGGACCCATGGGATGGGTACCACGCCGTATTACTTTAAAGGGTCTGCGTTTGCTCACCCAACCTCACCAAACCTCTCAGCCCCAAGAGTGTCCACCCTTATGTCTCAATCAGCTGTGGGTCTAGATATGGTCAATCCAGGTGGCATCACAGCCCCTGAACGAATTTTGTAAGAATTTCTCTCTCTTTCACTGTCTTTGTTTCACGGGTTTTGAAAAGTAATTGATTTTTATAATGGGGTTTGGCTGCTTTTCACTGCTGTGTTTATGCCGCTTTACACCCACTTGACTCACTTACAGAGAGATATCAATACATAGGTTTGAAGATACTTACTAGTCAGATATATTCTTGGGCGGTGAATAGGGGGTGTTGAGTCCAGTTCACTGAGCAAGGAGTAGGTCTTGTCTATTACATATTGGGTTTATGGAACGGTATCTGAGCTAATTTGAAACCCTTGTTTTATGCATCACCCCACCTCACCTTTCCCGTTAAGCAGCCATAGTGTGTTTTCTAAACGTGTGACTCTGTTCTGTTTTGTAATTCAGTTCAAGGGTAGCGGTTTTGACATTCCCTCTATAAGTGATATCTCATGATAAGTGTCTTTTTCTGTGTGACTTATTTCACTTAGAATGGTCGTACCTAAATCCACTCATCATGCTGCTACTAGCCTTATGACGTTGATTTCATGGCTGAGTGATATTCCATTGTACATAAGGACCGCAACTTCTTTATCCATTCTTCTCTTTCCTGGGATATTTAAGGTGTAACGAAGTGGAGGTTCTTGTCAAGAGAGTAGCCCAAAACTTTTGGGTGCCTGTGTCTTGCTGATTTTTAGTTTTCCCAATTTATACGCCCATGAGAGGAAGTGCCCTATGGTCTCTAAGCTGAGTTTTTTAGATGTTTCAGGACACACCGTACACTTCTCCGGAGTGGCTGTTAGCAATTTACATCCCGCCCATCAGCGTAGCAAGGCTCCCATTTCTCCATGGCCTGTCCTGCATTTCTGGTTTTGACACTTTATTCAGCATGGCCCTTTTGACCGATGGGAAGCGGGACTTCTTTGTAGCGCTGATTTGCCTTTCCAGGTTGCTTGGTTGGCCAAAAAGGGCGTATGCGTTTTTTCCTGAATATATTCAGGAAAAAACGCATACGCCCTTTTTGACCAAGGGCATCATTGTCGAGGTTTTGCCGCTTTTCCTGTGCTTTAAAGGCGATTCGAATCTACCTCCTGAAATCTGTTTCCTGCAATTCTGCCTTGCTTTCAAATCCTCTTCGTTGCCTTCCCTCAATATATTTGTGGACGAGAGTTATCATTTCTAAGTCTGCAGGTTTGTGAATTGCAGTGCCCCTGAGCTCCATTCTTCAACTCGCTTTCTTGGGAGCTGGCCGCAAAAGCGCAGGATTGCTTCAGGCCGTATTCTGGTTCCTGGCGGCAGGCTGAGCCTGTGGTTAATTCTTCTTCCTGATGGGAAAATAGAATGACCTGTGCCTGCCCCAACACCTAGAGCTAGTCTCTCATTGGTTCCCCCTCTTCCCGTTCATCCTCAGGACAATTTGCAACCTGTACGGAACAGGAGGATAATGGTGCTGATTCTCAAAGGAGGGAGATTGCTAGTAAAGCGGCTGGAATGGCGAACCGGAGCACAAGGAGATGAGAAATGAGGTGCGTTTTAGAAACCTTTCCCGATCACACGGTGTGCCATCTTCGGGGTTTCTCATGCATGTTTTCAATGTAGGACGATGCCCTTGAACCTGGAGATTTGGGACCCATGGGATGGGTACCACGCCGAATTACTTTAAAGGGTCTGCGTTAGCTCAGCCAACCTCACCAAACCTCTCAGCCCCACGAGTGTCCACCCTTATGTCTCAATCAGCTGTGGGTCTAGATATGGTCAATCCAGGTGGCATCACAGCCCCTGAACGAATTTTGTAAGAATTTCTCTCTCTTTCACTGTCTTTGTTTCACGGGTTTTTTAAAGTAATTGATTTTTATAATGGGGTTTAGCTGCTTTTCACTGCTGTGTTTATGCCGCTTTACACCCACTTGACTCACTTACAGAGAGATATCAATACATAGGTTTTAAGATTCTTACTAGTCAGATATATTCTTGGGCGGTGAATAGGGGGTGTTGAGTCCAGTTCACGGAGAAAGGAGTAGGTCTTGTCTATTACATATTGGGTTTCTGGAACGGTATCTGAGCTAATTTGAAACCCTTGTTTTATGCATCACCCCACCTCACCTTTCCCGTTAAGCAGCCATAGTGTGTTTTCTAAACGTGTGACTCTGTTCTGTTTTGTAATTCAGTTCAAGGGTAGCGGTTTTGACATTCCCTCTATAAGTGATATCTCATGATAAGTGTCTTTTTCTGTGTGACTTATTTCACTTAGAATGGTCGTACCTAAATCCACTCATCATGCTGCTACTAGCCTTATGACGTTGATTTCATGGCTGAGTGATATTCCATTGTACATAAGGACCACAACTTCTTTATCCATTCTTCTCTTTCCTGGGATATTTAAGGTGTAACGAAGTGGAGGATCTTGTCAACAGAGCAGCCCAAAACTTTGGGGTGCCTGTGTCTTGCTTATTTTTAGTTTTCCCAATTTATACGCCCATGAGTGGAAGTGCCCAAGCTCTCTAAGCTGAGTTTTTTAGATGTTTCAGGACACACCGTACACTTCTCCAGAGTGGCTGTTGGCAATTTACATCCCGCCCATCAGCGTAGCAAGGCTCCCATTTCTCCATGGCCTGTCCTGCATTTCTGGTTTTGACACTTTATTCAGCATGGCCCTTTTGACCGATGGGAAGCGAGACTTCTTTGTAGCGCTGATTTGCCTTTCCAGGTTGCTTGGTTGGCCAAAAAGGGCGTATGCGTTTTTTCCTGAATATATTCAGGAAAAAACGCATACGCCCTTTTTGGCCAAGGGCATCATTGTCGAGGTTTTGCCGCTTTTCCTGTGCTTTAAAGGCGATTCGAATCTACCTCCTGAAATCTGTTTCCTGCAATTCTGCCTTGCTTTCAAATCCTCTTCGTTGCCTTCCCTCAATATATTTGTGGACGAGAGTTATCATTTCTAAGTCTGCAGGTTTGTGAATTGCAGTGCCCCTGAGCTCCATTCTTCAACTCGCTTTCTTGGGAGCTGGCCGCAAAAGCGCAGGATTGCTTCAGGCCGTATTCTGCTTCCTGGCGGCAGGCTGAGCCTGTGGTTATTTCTTCTTCCTGATGGGAAAATAGAGTGACCTGTGCCTGTCCCAACACCTAGAGCTAGTCTCTCATTGGTTCCCCCTCTTCCCGTTCATTCTCAGGACAAATTGCAACCTGTACGGAACAGGAGGATAAAGGTGCTGATTCTCCAAGGAGGGAGATTGCTAGTAAAGCGGCTGGAATGGAGAACCGGAACACAAGGAGATGAGAAATGAGGTGCGTTTTAGAAACCTTTCCCGATCACACGGTGTGCCATCTTCGGGGTTTCTCATGCATGTTTTCAATGTAGGACGATGCCCTTGAACCTGGAGATTTGGGACCCATGGGATGGGTACCACGCCGTATTAATTTAATGGGTCTGCGTTTGCTCACCCAACCTCACCAAACCTCTCAGCCCCAAGAGTGTCCACCCTTATGTCTCAATCAGCTGTGGGTCTAGATATGTTCAATCCAGGTGGCATCAGAGCCCCTGAACGAATTTTGTAACAATTTCTCTCTCTTTCACTGTCTTTGTTTCACGGGTTTTGAAAAGTAATTGATTTTTATAATGGGGTTTAGCTGCTTTTCACTGCTGTGTTTATGCCGCTTTATACCCACTTGACTCACTTACAGAGAGATATCAATACATAGGTTTGAAGATTCTTACTAGTCAGATATATTCTTGGGCGGTGAATAGGGGGTGTTGAGGCCAGTTCACTGAGCAAGGAGTAGGTCTTGTCTATTACATATTGGGTTTATGGAACGGTATCTGAGCTAATTTGAAACCCTTGTTTTATGCATCACCCCACCTCACCTTTCCCGTTAAGCAGACATAGTCTGTTTTCTAAACGTGTGACTCTGTTCTGTTTTGTATTTCAGTTCAAGGGTAGCGGTTTTTACATTCCCTCTATAAGTGATATCTCATGATAGGTGTCTTTTTCTGTGTGACTTATTTCACTTAGAATCGTCATACCTAAATCCACTCATCATGCTGCTACTAGCCTTATGACATTGATTTCATGGCTGAGTGATATTCCATTGTACATAAGGACCACATCTTCTTTATCCATTCTTCTCTTTCCTGGGATATTTAAGGTGTAACGAAGTGGAGGTTCTTGTCAACAGAGTAGCCCAAAACTTTGGGGTGCCTGTGTCTTGCTGATTTTTAGTTTTCCCAATTTATACGCCCATGAGTGGAAGGGCCCTATGCTCTCTAAGCTGAGTTTTTTAGATGTTTCAGGACACACCGTACACTTCTCCAGAGTGGCTGTTGGCAATTTACATCCCGCCCATCAGCGTAGCAAGGCTCCCATTTCTCCATGGCCTGTCCTGCATTTCTGGTTTTGACACTTTATTCAGCATGGCGCTTTTGACCGATTGGAAGCGAGACTTCTTTGTAGCGCTGATTTGCCTTTCCAGGTTGCTTGGTTGGCCAAAAAGGGCATCATTGTCGAGGTTTTGCCGCTTTTCCTGTGCTTTAAAGGCGATTCAAATCTACCTCCTGAAATCTGTTTCCTGCAATTCTTCCTTGCTTTCAAATCCTCTTCGTTGCCTTCCCTCAATATATTTGTGGTCGAGAGTTATCATTTCTAATTCTGCAGGTTTGTGAATTGCAGTGCCCCTGAGCTCCATTATTCAACTCGCTTTCTTGGGAGCTGGCCGCAAAAGCGCAGGATTGCTTCAGGCCGTATTCTGGTTCCTGGCGGCAGGCTGAGCCTGTGGTTAATTCTTCTTCCTGATGGGAAAACAGTGTCACCTGTGCCTGTCCCAACACCTAGAGCTAGTCTCTCATTGGTTCCCCCTCTTCCCGTTCATCCTCAGGACAAATTGCAACCTGTACGGAACAGGAGGATAAAGGTGCTGATTCTCCAAGGAGAGAGATTGCTAGTAAAGCGGCTGGAATGGCGAACCGGAGCACAAGGAGATGAGAAATGAGGTGCGTTTTAGAAACCTTTCCCCATCACACGGTGTGCCATCTTCGGGGTTTCTCATGCATGTTTTCAATGTAGGACGATGCCCTTGAACCTGGAGATTTGGGACCCATGGGATGGGTACCACGCCGTATTAATTTAAAGGGTCTGCGTTAGCTCACCCAACCTCACAAAACCTCTTAGCCCCACGAGTGTCCACCCATATGTCTCAATCAGCTGTGGGTCTAGATATGGTCAATCCAGGTGGCATCACAGCCCCTGAACGAATTTTGTAAGAATTTCTCTCTCTTTCACTGTCTTTGTTTCACGGGTTTTGAAAAGTAATTGATTGTTATAATGGGGTTTGGCTGTTTTCACTGCTGTGTTTATGCCGCTTTACACCCACTTGACTCACTTACAGAGAGATATCAATACATAGGTTTGAAGATTCTTACTAGTCAGATATATTCTTGGGCGGTGAATAGGGTTTGTTGAGTCCAGTTCACTGAGCAAGGAGTAGGTCTTGTCTATTACATATTGGGTTTATGGAACGATATCTGAGCTAATTTGAAACCCTTGTTTTATGCATCACCCCACCTCACCTTTCCCGTTAAGCAGCCATAGTCTGTTTTCTAAACGTGTGATTCTGTTCTGTTTTGTAATTCAGTTCAAGGGTAGCGGTTTTTACATTCCCTCTATAAGTGATATCTCATGATAAGTGTCTTTTTCTGTGTGACTTATTTCACTTAGAATCGTCATACCTAAATCCACTCATCATGCTGCTACTAGCCTTATGACATTGATTTCATGGCTGAGTGATATTCCATTGTATATAAGGATCACATCTTCTTTATCCCTTCTTCTCTTTCCTGGGATATTTAAGGTGTAACGAAGTGGAGGTTCTTGTCAACAGAGTAGCCCAAAACTTTGGGGTGCCTGTGTCTTGCTGATTTTTAGTTTTCCCAATTTATACGCCCATGAGTGGAAGTGCCCTATGCTCTCTAAGCTGAGTTTTTTAGATGTTTCAGGACACACCGTACACTTCTCCAGAGTGGCTGTTGGCAATTTACATCCCGCCCATCAGCGTAGCAAGGCTCCCATTTCTCCATGGCCTGTCCTGCATTTCTGGTTTTGACACTTTATTCAGCATGGCCCTTTTGACCGATGGGAAGCGAGACTTCTTTGTAGCGCTGATTTGCCTTTCCAGGTTGCTTGGTTGGCCAAAAAGGGCGTATGCGTTTTTTCCTGAATATATTCAGGAAAAAACGCATACGCCCTTTTTGGCCAAGGGCATCATTGTCGAGGTTTTGCCGCTTTTCCTGTGCTTTAAAGGCGATTCGAATCTACCTCCTGAAATCTGTTTCCTGCAATTCTGCCTTGCTTTCAAATCCTCTTCGTTGCCTTCCCTCAATATATTTGTGGACGAGAGTTATCATTTCTAAGTCTGCAGGTTTGTGAATTGCAGTGCCCCTGAGCTCCATTCTTCAACTCGCTTTCTTGGGAGCTGGCCGCAAAAGCGCAGGATTGCTTCAGGCCGTATTCTGCTTCCTGGCGGCAGGCTGAGCCTGTGGTTAATTCTTCTTCCTGATGGGAAAATAGAGTGACCTGTGCCTGTCCCAACACCTAGAGCTAGTCTCTCATTGGTTCCCCCTCTTCCCGTTCATTCTCAGGACAAATTGCAACCTGTACGGAACAGGAGGATAAAGGTGCTGATTCTCCAAGGAGGGAGATTGCTAGTAAAGCGGCTGGAATGGAGAACCGGAACACAAGGAGATGAGAAATGAGGTGCGTTTTAGGAACCTTTCCCGATCACACGGTGTGCCATCTTCGGGGTTTCTCATGCATGTTTTCAATGTAGGACGATGCCCTTGAACCTGGAGATTTGGGACCCATGGGATGGGTACCACGCCGTATTAATTTAATGGGTCTGCGTTTGCTCACCCAACCTCACCAAACCTCTCAGCCCCAAGAGTGTCCACCCTTATGTCTCAATCAGCTGTGGGTCTAGATATGTTCAATCCAGGTGGCATCAGAGCCCCTGAACGAATTTTGTAACAATTTCTCTCTCTTTCACTGTCTTTGTTTCACGGGTTTTGAAAAGTAATTGATTTTTATAATGGGGTTTAGCTGCTTTTCACTGCTGTGTTTATGCCGCTTTATACCCACTTGACTCACTTACAGAGAGATATCAATACATAGGTTTGAAGATTCTTACTAATCAGATATATTCTTGGGCGGTGAATAGGGGGTGTTGAGGCCAGTTCACTGAGCAAGGAGTAGGTCTTGTCTATTACATATTGGGTTTATGGAACGGTATCTGAGCTAATTTGAAACCCTTGTTTTATGCATCACCCCACCTCACCTTTCCCGTTAAGCAGCCATAGTGTGTTTTCTAAACGTGTGACTCTGTTCTGTTTTGTAATTCAGTTCAAGGGTAGCAGTTTTTACATTCCCTCTATAAGTGATAACTCATGATAGGTGTCTTTTTCTGTGTGACTTATTTCACTTAGAATCGTCATACCTAAATCCACTCATCATGCTGCTACTAGCCTTATGACATTGATTTCATGGCTGAGTGGTATTCCATTGTACATGAGGACCGCAACTTCTTTATCCATTCTTCTCTTTCCTGGGATATTTAAGGTGTAACGAAGTGGAGGTTCTTGTCAACAGAGTAGCCCAAAACTTTGGGGTGCCTGTGTCTTGCTGAGTTTTAGTTTTCCGAATTTATACGCCCATGCGTGGAAGTGCCCTATGCTCTCTAAGCTGAGTTTTTTAGATGTTTCAGGACACACCGTACACTTCTGCAGAGTGGCTGTTGGCAATTTACATCCCGCCCATCAGCGTAGCAAGGCTCCCATTTCTCCATGGCCTGTCCTGCATTTCTGGTTTTGACACTTTATTCAGCATGGCCCTTTTGACCGATGGGAAGCGAGACTTCTTTGTAGCGCTGATTTGCCTTTCCAGGTTGCTTGGTTGGCCAAAAAGGGCGTATGCGTTTTTTCCTGAATATATTTAGGAATATATTCAGGAAAAAACGCATACGCCCTTTTTGGCCAAGGGCATCATTGTCGAGGTTTTGCCGCTTTTCCTGTGCTTTAAAGGCGATTCAAATCTACCTCCTGAAATCTGTTTCCTGCAATTCTTCCTTGCTTTCAAATCCTCTTCGTTGCCTTCCCTCAATATATTTGTTAACGAGAGTTATCATTTCTAACTCTGCAGGTTTGTGAATTGCAGTGCCCCTGAGCTCCATTATTCAACTCGCTTTCTTGGGAGCTGGCCGCAAAAGCGCAGGATTGCTTCAGGCCGTATTCTGGTTCCTGGCGGCAGGCTGAGCCTGTGGTTAATTCTTCTTCCTGATGGGAAAATAGTGTCACCTGTGCCTGTCCCAACACCTAGAGCTAGTCTCTCATTGGTTCCCCCTCTTCCCGTTTATCCTCAGGACAAATTGCAACCTGTACGGAACAGGAGGATAAAGGTGCTGATTCTCCAAGGAGAGAGATTGCTAGTAAAGCGGCTGGAATGGCGAACCGGAGCACAAGGAGATGAGAAATGAGGTGCGTTTTATAAACCTTTCCCCATCACACGGTGTGCCATCTTCGGGGTTTCTCATGCATGTTTTCAATGTAGGATGATGCCCTTGAACCTGGAGATTTGGGACCCATGGGATGGGTACCACGCCGTATTAATTTAAAGGGTCTGCGTTAGCTCACCCAACCTCACCAAACCTCTCAGCCCCAAGAGTGTCCACCCATATGTCTCAATCAGCTGTGAGTCTAGATATGGTCAATCCAGGTGGCATCACAGCCCCTGAACGAATTTTGTAAGAATTTCTCTCTCTTTCACTGTCTTTGTTTTACGGGTTTTGAAAAGTAATTGATTTTTATAATGGGGTTTGGCTGCTTTTCACTGCTGTGTTTATGCCGCTTTACACCCACTTGACTCACTTACAGAGAGATATCAATACATAGGTTTGAAGATTCTTACTAGTCAGATATATTCTTGGGCGGTGAATAGGGGGTGTTGAGTCCAGTTCACTGAGCAAGGACTAGGTCTTGTCTATTACATATTGGGTTTATGGAACGATATCTGAGCTAATTTGAAACCTTTTTTTTATGCATCACCCCACCTCACCTTTCCCGTTAAGCAGCCATAGTCTGTTTTCTAAACGTGTGATTCTGTTCTGTTTTGTAATTCAGTTCAAGGGTAGCGGTTTTTACATTCCCTCTATAAGTGATATCTCATGATAAGTGTCTTTTTCTGTGTGACTTATTTCACTTAGAATCGTCATACCTAAATCCACTCATCATGCTGCTACTAGCCTTATGACATTGATTTCATGGCTGAGTGATATTCCATTGTATATAAGGACCACATCTTCTTTATCCATTCTTCTCTTTCCTGGGATATTTAAGGTGTAACGAAGTGGAGGTTTTTGTCAACAGAGTAGCCCAAAACTTTGGGGTGCCTTTGTCTTGCTGATTTTTAGTTTTCCCATTTTATACGCCCGTGAATGGAAGTGCCCTATGCTCTCTAAGCTGAGTTTTTTAGATGTTTCAGGACACACCGTACACATCTCCAGAGTGGCTGTTGGCAATTTACATCCCGCCCATCAGCGTAGCAAGGCTCCCATTTCTCCATGGCCTGTCCTGCATTTCTGGTTTGGACACTTTATTCAGCATGGCCCTTTTGACCGATGGGAAGCGAGACTTCTTTGTAGCGCTGATTTGCCTTTCCAGGTTGCTTGGTTAGCCAAAAAGGGCGTATGCGTTTTTTCCTGAATATATTCAGGAAAAAACGCATACGCCGTTTTTGGCCAAGGGCATCATTGTCGAGGTTTTGCCGCTTTTCCTGTGCTTTAAAGGCGATTCGAATCTACCTCCTGAAATCTGTTTCCTGCAATTCTGCCTTGCTTTCAAATCCTCTTCGTTGCCTTCCCTCAATATATTTGTGGACGAGAGTTATCATTTCTAAGTCTGCAGGTTTGTGAATTGCAGTGCCCCTGAGCTCCATTCTTCAACTCGCTTTCTTGGGAGCTGGCCGCAAAAGCGCAGGATTGCTTCAGGCCGTATTCTGGTTCCTGGCGGCAGGCTGAGCCTGTGGTTAATTCTTCTTCCTGATGGGAAAATAGAGTGACCTTTGCCTGTCCCAACACCTAGAGCTAGTCTCTCATTGGTTCCCCCTCTTCCCGTTCATCCTCAGGACAATTAGCAACCTGTACGGAACAGGAGGATAAAGGTGCTGATTCTCCAAGGAGGGAGATTGCTAGTAAAGCGGCTGGAATGGCGAACCGGAGCACAAGGAGATGAGAAATGAGGTGCGTTTTAGAAACCTTTCCCGATCACACGGTGTACCATCTTCGGGGTTTCTCATGCATGTTTTCAATATAGGAAGATGCCCTTGAACCTGGAGATTTGGGACCCATGGGATGGGTACCACGCCGTATTACTTTAAAGGGTCTGCGTTTGCTCACCCAACCTCACCAAACCTCTCAGCCCCAAGAGTGTCCACCCTTATGTCTCAATCAGCTGTGGGTCTAGATATGGTCAATCCAGGTGGCATCACAGCCCCTGAACGAATTTTGTAAGAATTTCTCTCTCTTTCACTGTCTTTGTTTCACGGGTTTTGAAAAGTAATTGATTTTTATAATGGGGTTTGGCTGCTTTTCACTGCTGTGTTTATGCCGCTTTACACCCACTTGACTCACTTACAGAGAGATATCAATACATAGGTTTGAAGATACTTACTAGTCAGATATATTCTTGGGCGGTGAATCGGGGGTGTTGAGTCCATTTCACTGAGCAAAGAGTAGGTCTTGTCTATTACATATTGGGTTTATGGAACGGTATCTGAGCTAATTTGAAACCCTTGTTTTATGCATCACCCCACCTCACCTTTCCCGTTAAGCAGCCATAGTGTGTTTTCTAAACGTGTGACTCTGTTCTGTTTTGTAATTCAGTTCAAGGGTAGCGGTTTTGACATTCCCTCTATAAGTGATATCTCATGATAAGTGTCTTTTTCTGTGTGACTTATTTCACTTAGAATGGTCGTACCTAAATCCACTCATCATGCTGCTACTAGCCTTATGACGTTGATTTCATGGCTGAGTGATATTCCATTGTACATAAGGACCGCAACTTCTTTATCCATTCTTCTCTTTCCTGGGATATTTAAGGTGTAACGAAGTGGAGGTTCTTGTCAAGAGAGTAGCCCAAAACTTTTGGGTGCCTGTGTCTTGCTGATTTTTAGTTTTCCCAATTTATACGCCCATGAGAGGAAGTGCCCTATGGTCTCTAAGCTGAGTTTTTTAGATGTTTCAGGACACACCGTACACTTCTCCGGAGTGGCTGTTAGCAATTTACATCCCGCCCATCAGCGTAGCAAGGCTCCCATTTCTCCATGGCCTGTCCTGCATTTCTGGTTTTGACACTTTATTCAGCATGGCCCTTTTGACCGATGGGAAGCGAGACTTCTTTGTAGCGCTGATTTGCCTTTCCAGGTTGCTTGGTTGGCCAAAAAGGGCGTATGCGTTTTCTCCTGAATATATTCAGGAAAAAACGCATACGCCCTTTTTGGCCAAGGGCATCATTGTCGAGGTTTTGCCGCTTTTCCTGTGCTTTAAAGGCGATTCGAATCTACCTCCTGAAATCTGTTTCCTGCAATTCTGCCTTGCTTTCAAATCCTCTTCGTTGCCTTCCCTCAATATATTTGTGGACGAGAGTTATCATTTCTAAGTCTGCAGGTTTGTGAATTGCAGTGCCCCTGAGCTCCATTCTTCAACTCGCTTTCTTGGGAGCTGGCCGCAAAAGCGCAGGATTGCTTCAGGCCGTATTCTGCTTCCTGGCGGCAGGCTGAGCCTGTGGTTATTTCTTCTTCCTGATGGGAAAATAGAGTGACCTGTGCCTGTCCCAACACCTAGAGCTAGTCTCTCATTGGTTCCCCCTCTTCCCGTTCATTCTCAGGACAAATTGCAACCTGTACGGAACAGGAGGATAAAGGTGCTGATTCTCCAAGGAGGGAGATTGCTAGTAAAGCGGCTGGAATGGAGAACCGGAACACAAGGAGATGAGAAATGAGGTGCGTTTTAGAAACCTTTCCCGATCACACGGTGTGGCATCTTCGGGGTTTCTCATGCATGTTTTCAATGTAGGACGATGCCCTTGAACCTGGAGATTTGGGACCCATGGGATGGGTACCACGCCGTATTAATTTAATGGGTCTGCGTTTGCTCACCCAACCTCACCAAACCTCTCAGCTCCAAGAGTGTCCACCCTTATGTCTCAATCAGCTGTGGGTCTAGATATGTTCAATCCAGGTGGCATCAGAGCCCCTGAACGAATTTTGTAACAATTTCTCTCTCTTTCACTGTCTTTGTTTCACGGGTTTTGAAAAGTAATTGATTTTTATAATGGGGTTTAGCTGCTTTTCACTGCTGTGTTTATGCCGCTTTATACCCACTTGACTCACTTACAGAGAGATATCAATACATAGGTTTGAAGATTCTTACTAGTCAGATATATTCTTGGGCGGTGAATAGGGGGTGTTGAGGCCAGTTCACTGAGCAAGGAGTAGGTCTTGTCTATTACATATTGGGTTTATGGAACGGTATCTGAGCTAATTTGAAACCCTTGTTTTATGCATCACCCCACCTCACCTTTCCCGTTAAGCAGACATAGTCTGTTTTCTAAACGTGTGACTCTGTTCTGTTTTGTATTTCAGTTCAAGGGTAGCGGTTTTTACATTCCCTCTATAAGTGATATCTCATGATAGGTGTCTTTTTCTGTGTGACTTATTTCACTTAGAATCGTCATACCTAAATCCACTCATCATGCTGCTACTAGCCTTATGACATTGATTTCATGGCTGAGTGATATTCCATTGTACATAAGGACCACATCTTCTTTATCCATTCTTCTCTTTCCTGGGATATTTAAGGTGTAACGAAGTGGAGGTTCTTGTCAACAGAGTAGCCCAAAACTTTGGGGTGCCTGTGTCTTGCTGATTTTTAGTTTTCCCAATTTATACGCCCATGAGTGGAAGGGCCCTATGCTCTCTAAGCTGAGTTTTTTAGATGTTTCAGGACACACCGTACACTTCTCCAGAGTGGCTGTTGGCAATTTACATCCCGCCCATCAGCGTAGCAAGGCTCCCATTTCTCCATGGCCTGTCCTGCATTTCTGGTTTTGACACTTTATTCAGCATGGCGCTTTTGACCGATTGGAAGCGAGACTTCTTTGTAGTGCTGATTTGCCTTTCCAGGTTGCTTGGTTGGCCAAAAAGGGCGTATGCGTTTTTTGCTGAATATATTCAGGAAAAAACGCATACGCCCTTTTTGGCCAAGGGCATCATTGTCGAGGTTTTGCCGCTTTTCCTGTGCTTTAAAGGCGATTCAAATCTACCTCCTGAAATCTGTTTCCTGCAATTCTTCCTTGCTTTCAAATCCTCTTCGTTGCCTTCCCTCAATATATTTGTTAACGAGAGTTATCATTTCTAAGTCTGCAGGTTTGTGAATTGCAGTGCCCCTGAGCTCCATTCTTCAACTCGCTTTCTTGGGAGCTGGCCGCAAAAGCGCAGGATTGCTTCAGGCCGTATTCTGGTTCCTGGCGGCAGGCTGAGCCTGTGGTTAATTCTTCTTCCTGATGGGAAAACAGTGTCACCTGTGCCTGTCCCAACACCTAGAGCTAGTCTCTCATTGGTTCCCCCTCTTCCCGTTCATCCTCAGGACAAATTGCAACCTGTACGGAACAGGAGGATAAAGGTGCTGATTCTCCAAGGAGAGAGATTGCTAGTAAAGCGGCTGGAATGGCGAACCGGAGCACAAGGAGATGAGAAATGAGGTGCGTTTTAGAAACCTTTCCCCATCACACGGTGTGCCATCTTCGGGGTTTCTCATGCATGTTTTCAATGTAGGACGATGCCCTTGAACCTGGAGATTTGGGACCCATGGGATGGGTACCACGCCGTATTAATTTAAAGGGTCTGCGTTAGCTCACCCAACCTCACAAAACCTCTTAGCCCCACGAGTGTCCACCCATATGTCTCAATCAGCTGTGGGTCTAGATATGGTCAATCCAGGTGGCATCACAGCCCCTGAACGAATTTTGTAAGAATTTCTCTCTCTTTCACTGTCTTTGTTTCACGGGTTTTGAAAAGTAATTGATTGTTATAATGGGGTTTGGCTGTTTTCACTGCTGTGTTTATGCCGCTTTACACCCACTTGACTCACTTACAGAGAGATATCAATACATAGGTTTGAAGATTCTTACTAGTCAGATATATTCTTGGGCGGTGAATAGGGTTTGTTGAGTCCAGTTCACTGAGCAAGGAGTAGGTCTTGTCTATTACATATTGGGTTTATGGAACGATATCTGAGCTAATTTGAAACCCTTGTTTTATGCATCACCCCACCTCACCTTTCCCGTTAAGCAGCCATAGTCTGTTTTCTAAACGTGTGATTCTGTTCTGTTTTGTAATTCAGTTCAAGGGTAGCGGTTTTTACATTCCCTCTATAAGTGATATCTCATGATAAGTGTCTTTTTCTGTGTGACTTATTTCACTTAGAATCGTCATACCTAAATCCACTCATCATGCTGCTACTAGCCTTATGACATTGATTTCATGGCTGAGTGATATTCCATTGTATATAAGGATCACATCTTCTTTATCCCTTCTTCTCTTTCCTGGGATATTTAAGGTGTAACGAAGTGGAGGTTCTTGTCAACAGAGTAGCCCAAAACTTTGGGGTGCCTGTGTCTTGCTGATTTTTAGTTTTCCCAATTTATACGCCCATGAGTGGAAGTGCCCTATGCTCTCTAAGCTGAGTTTTTTAGATGTTTCAGGACACACCGTACACTTCTCCAGAGTGGCTGTTGGCAATTTACATCCCGCCCATCAGCGTAGCAAGGCTCCCATTTCTCCATGGCCTGTCCTGCATTTCTGGTTTTGACACTTTATTCAGCATGGCCCTTTTGACCGATGGGAAGCGAGACTTCTTTGTAGCGCTGATTTGCCTTTCCAGGTTGCTTGGTTGGCCAAAAAGGGCGTATGCGTTTTTTCCTGAATATATTCAGGAAAAAACGCATACGCCCTTTTTGGCCAAGGGCATCATTGTCGAGGTTTTGCCGCTTTTCCTGTGCTTTAAAGGCGATTCGAATCTACCTCCTGAAATCTGTTTCCTGCAATTCTGCCTTGCTTTCAAATCCTCTTCGTTGCCTTCCCTCAATATATTTGTGGACGAGAGTTATCATTTCTAAGTCTGCAGGTTTGTGAATTGCAGTGCCCCTGAGCTCCATTCTTCAACTCGCTTTCTTGGGAGCTGGCCGCAAAAGCGCAGGATTGCTTCAGGCCGTATTCTGCTTCCTGGCGGCAGGCTGAGCCTGTGGTTAATTCTTCTTCCTGATGGGAAAATAGAGTGACCTGTGCCTGTCCCAACACCTAGAGCTAGTCTCTCATTGGTTCCCCCTCTTCCCGTTCATTCTCAGGACAAATTGCAACCTGTACGGAACAGGAGGATAAAGGTGCTGATTCTCCAAGGAGGGAGATTGCTAGTAAAGCGGCTGGAATGGAGAACCGGAACACAAGGAGATGAGAAATGAGGTGCGTTTTAGGAACCTTTCCCGATCACACGGTGTGCCATCTTCGGGGTTTCTCATGCATGTTTTCAATGTAGGACGATGCCCTTGAACCTGGAGATTTGGGACCCATGGGATGGGTACCACGCCGTATTAATTTAATGGGTCTGCGTTTGCTCACCCAACCTCACCAAACCTCTCAGCCCCAAGAGTGTCCACCCTTATGTCTCAATCAGCTGTGGGTCTAGATATGTTCAATCCAGGTGGCATCAGAGCCCCTGAACGAATTTTGTAACAATTTCTCTCTCTTTCACTGTCTTTGTTTCACGGGTTTTGAAAAGTAATTGATTTTTATAATGGGGTTTAGCTGCTTTTCACTGCTGTGTTTATGCCGCTTTATACCCACTTGACTCACTTACAGAGAGATATCAATACATAGGTTTGAAGATTCTTACTAATCAGATATATTCTTGGGCGGTGAATAGGGGGTGTTGAGGCCAGTTCACTGAGCAAGGAGTAGGTCTTGTCTATTACATATTGGGTTTATGGAACGGTATCTGAGCTAATTTGAAACCCTTGTTTTATGCATCACCCCACCTCACCTTTCCCGTTAAGCAGCCATAGTGTGTTTTCTAAACGTGTGACTCTGTTCTGTTTTGTAATTCAGTTCAAGGGTAGCAGTTTTTACATTCCCTCTATAAGTGATAACTCATGATAGGTGTCTTTTTCTGTGTGACTTATTTCACTTAGAATCGTCATACCTAAATCCACTCATCATGCTGCTACTAGCCTTATGACATTGATTTCATGGCTGAGTGGTATTCCATTGTACATGAGGACCGCAACTTCTTTATCCATTCTTCTCTTTCCTGGGATATTTAAGGTGTAACGAAGTGGAGGTTCTTGTCAACAGAGTAGCCCAAAACTTTGGGGTGCCTGTGTCTTGCTGAGTTTTAGTTTTCCGAATTTATACGCCCATGCGTGGAAGTGCCCTATGCTCTCTAAGCTGAGTTTTTTAGATGTTTCAGGACACACCGTACACTTCTGCAGAGTGGCTGTTGGCAATTTACATCCCGCCCATCAGCGTAGCAAGGCTCCCATTTCTCCATGGCCTGTCCTGCATTTCTGGTTTTGACACTTTATTCAGCATGGCCCTTTTGACCGATGGGAAGCGAGACTTCTTTGTAGCGCTGATTTGCCTTTCCAGGTTGCTTGGTTGGCCAAAAAGGGCGTATGCGTTTTTTCCTGAATATATTTAGGAATATATTCAGGAAAAAACGCATACGCCCTTTTTGGCCAAGGGCATCATTGTCGAGGTTTTGCCGCTTTTCCTGTGCTTTAAAGGCGATTCAAATCTACCTCCTGAAATCTGTTTCCTGCAATTCTTCCTTGCTTTCAAATCCTCTTCGTTGCCTTCCCTCAATATATTTGTTAACGAGAGTTATCATTTCTAACTCTGCAGGTTTGTGAATTGCAGTGCCCCTGAGCTCCATTATTCAACTCGCTTTCTTGGGAGCTGGCCGCAAAAGCGCAGGATTGCTTCAGGCCGTATTCTGGTTCCTGGCGGCAGGCTGAGCCTGTGGTTAATTCTTCTTCCTGATGGGAAAATAGTGTCACCTGTGCCTGTCCCAACACCTAGAGCTAGTCTCTCATTGGTTCCCCCTCTTCCCGTTTATCCTCAGGACAAATTGCAACCTGTACGGAACAGGAGGATAAAGGTGCTGATTCTCCAAGGAGAGAGATTGCTAGTAAAGCGGCTGGAATGGCGAACCGGAGCACAAGGAGATGAGAAATGAGGTGCGTTTTATAAACCTTTCCCCATCACACGGTGTGCCATCTTCGGGGTTTCTCATGCATGTTTTCAATGTAGGATGATGCCCTTGAACCTGGAGATTTGGGACCCATGGGATGGGTACCACGCCGTATTAATTTAAAGGGTCTGCGTTAGCTCACCCAACCTCACCAAACCTCTCAGCCCCAAGAGTGTCCACCCATATGTCTCAATCAGCTGTGAGTCTAGATATGGTCAATCCAGGTGGCATCACAGCCCCTGAACGAATTTTGTAAGAATTTCTCTCTCTTTCACTGTCTTTGTTTTACGGGTTTTGAAAAGTAATTGATTTTTATAATGGGGTTTGGCTGCTTTTCACTGCTGTGTTTATGCCGCTTTACACCCACTTGACTCACTTACAGAGAGATATCAATACATAGGTTTGAAGATTCTTACTAGTCAGATATATTCTTGGGCGGTGAATAGGGGGTGTTGAGTCCAGTTCACTGAGCAAGGACTAGGTCTTGTCTATTACATATTGGGTTTATGGAACGATATCTGAGCTAATTTGAAACCTTTTTTTTATGCATCACCCCACCTCACCTTTCCCGTTAAGCAGCCATAGTCTGTTTTCTAAACGTGTGATTCTGTTCTGTTTTGTAATTCAGTTCAAGGGTAGCGGTTTTGACATTCCCTCTATAAGTGATATCTCATGATAAGTGTCTTTTTCTGTGTGACTTATTTCACTTAGAATCGTCATACCTAAATCCACTCATCATGCTGCTACTAGCCTTATGACATTGATTTCATGGCTGAGTGATATTCCATTGTATATAAGGACCACATCTTCTTTATCCATTCTTCTCTTTCCTGGGATATTTAAGGTGTAACGAAGTGGAGGTTTTTGTCAACAGAGTAGCCCAAAACTTTGGGGTGCCTTTGTCTTGCTGATTTTTAGTTTTCCCATTTTATACGCCCATGAATGGAAGTGCCCTATGCTCTCTAAGCTGAGTTTTTTAGATGTTTCAGGACACACCGTACACATCTCCAGAGTGGCTGTTGGCAATTTACATCCCGCCCATCAGCGTAGCAAGGCTCCCATTTCTCCATGGCCTGTCCTGCATTTCTGGTTTGGACACTTTATTCAGCATGGCCCTTTTGACCGATGGGAAGCGAGACTTCTTTGTAGCGCTGATTTGCCTTTCCAGGTTGCTTGGTTAGCCAAAAAGGGCGTATGCGTTTTTTCCTGAATATATTCAGGAAAAAACGCATACGCCGTTTTTGGCCAAGGGCATCATTGTCGAGGTTTTGCCGCTTTTCCTGTGCTTTAAAGGCGATTCGAATCTACCTCCTGAAATCTGTTTCCTGCAATTCTGCCTTGCTTTCAAATCCTCTTCGTTGCCTTCCCTCAATATATTTGTGGACGAGAGTTATCATTTCTAAGTCTGCAGGTTTGTGAATTGCAGTGCCCCTGAGCTCCATTCTTCAACTCGCTTTCTTGGGAGCTGGCCGCAAAAGCGCAGGATTGCTTCAGGCCGTATTCTGGTTCCTGGCGGCAGGCTGAGCCTGTGGTTAATTCTTCTTCCTGATGGGAAAATAGAGTGACCTTTGCCTGTCCCAACACCTAGAGCTAGTCTCTCATTGGTTCCCCCTCTTCCCGTTCATCCTCAGGACAATTAGCAACCTGTACGGAACAGGAGGATAAAGGTGCTGATTCTCCAAGGAGGGAGATTGCTAGTAAAGCGGCTGGAATGGCGAACCGGAGCACAAGGAGATGAGAAATGAGGTGCGTTTTAGAAACCTTTCCCGATCACACGGTGTACCATCTTCGGGGTTTCTCATGCATGTTTTCAATATAGGAAGATGCCCTTGAACCTGGAGATTTGGGACCCATGGGATGGGTACCACGCCGTATTACTTTAAAGGGTCTGCGTTTGCTCACCCAACCTCACCAAACCTCTCAGCCCCAAGAGTGTCCACCCTTATGTCTCAATCAGCTGTGGGTCTAGATATGGTCAATCCAGGTGGCATCACAGCCCCTGAACGAATTTTGTAAGAATTTCTCTCTCTTTCACTGTCTTTGTTTCACGGGTTTTGAAAAGTAATTGATTTTTATAATGGGGTTTGGCTGCTTTTCACTGCTGTGTTTATGCCGCTTTACACCCACTTGACTCACTTACAGAGAGATATCAATACATAGGTTTGAAGATACTTACTAGTCAGATATATTCTTGGGCGGTGAATCGGGGGTGTTGAGTCCATTTCACTGAGCAAAGAGTAGGTCTTGTCTATTACATATTGGGTTTATGGAACGGTATCTGAGCTAATTTGAAACCCTTGTTTTATGCATCACCCCACCTCACCTTTCCCGTTAAGCAGCCATAGTGTGTTTTCTAAACGTGTGACTCTGTTCTGTTTTGTAATTCAGTTCAAGGGTAGCGGTTTTGACATTCCCTCTATAAGTGATATCTCATGATAAGTGTCTTTTTCTGTGTGACTTATTTCACTTAGAATGGTCGTACCTAAATCCACTCATCATGCTGCTACTAGCCTTATGACGTTGATTTCATGGCTGAGTGATATTCCATTGTACATAAGGACCGCAACTTCTTTATCCATTCTTCTCTTTCCTGGGATATTTAAGGTGTAACGAAGTGGAGGTTCTTGTCAAGAGAGTAGCCCAAAACTTTTGGGTGCCTGTGTCTTGCTGATTTTTAGTTTTCCCAATTTATACGCCCATGAGAGGAAGTGCCCTATGGTCTCTAAGCTGAGTTTTTTAGATGTTTCAGGACACACCGTACACTTCTCCGGAGTGGCTGTTAGCAATTTACATCCCGCCCATCAGCGTAGCAAGGCTCCCATTTCTCCATGGCCTGTCCTGCATTTCTGGTTTTGACACTTTATTCAGCATGGCCCTTTTGACCGATGGGAAGCGAGACTTCTTTGTAGCGCTGATTTGCCTTTCCAGGTTGCTTGGTTGGCCAAAAAGGGCGTATGCGTTTTCTCCTGAATATATTCAGGAAAAAACGCATACGCCCTTTTTGGCCAAGGGCATCATTGTCGAGGTTTTGCCGCTTTTCCTGTGCTTTAAAGGCGATTCGAATCTACCTCCTGAAATCTGTTTCCTGCAATTCTGCCTTGCTTTCAAATCCTCTTCGTTGCCTTCCCTCAATATATTTGTGGACGAGAGTTATCATTTCTAAGTCTGCAGGTTTGTGAATTGCAGTGCCCCTGAGCTCCATTCTTCAACTCGCTTTCTTGGGAGCTGGCCGCAAAAGCGCAGGATTGCTTCAGGCCGTATTCTGCTTCCTGGCGGCAGGCTGAGCCTGTGGTTATTTCTTCTTCCTGATGGGAAAATAGAGTGACCTGTGCCTGTCCCAACACCTAGAGCTAGTCTCTCATTGGTTCCCCCTCTTCCCGTTCATTCTCAGGACAAATTGCAACCTGTACGGAACAGGAGGATAAAGGTGCTGATTCTCCAAGGAGGGAGATTGCTAGTAAAGCGGCTGGAATGGAGAACCGGAACACAAGGAGATGAGAAATGAGGTGCGTTTTAGAAACCTTTCCCGATCACACGGTGTGGCATCTTCGGGGTTTCTCATGCATGTTTTCAATGTAGGACGATGCCCTTGAACCTGGAGATTTGGGACCCATGGGATGGGTACCACGCCGTATTAATTTAATGGGTCTGCGTTTGCTCACCCAACCTCACCAAACCTCTCAGCTCCAAGAGTGTCCACCCTTATGTCTCAATCAGCTGTGGGTCTAGATATGTTCAATCCAGGTGGCATCAGAGCCCCTGAACGAATTTTGTAACAATTTCTCTCTCTTTCACTGTCTTTGTTTCACGGGTTTTGAAAAGTAATTGATTTTTATAATGGGGTTTAGCTGCTTTTCACTGCTGTGTTTATGCCGCTTTATACCCACTTGACTCACTTACAGAGAGATATCAATACATAGGTTTGAAGATTCTTACTAGTCAGATATATTCTTGGGCGGTGAATAGGGGGTGTTGAGGCCAGTTCACTGAGCAAGGAGTAGGTCTTGTCTATTACATATTGGGTTTATGGAACGGTATCTGAGCTAATTTGAAACCCTTGTTTTATGCATCACCCCACCTCACCTTTCCCGTTAAGCAGACATAGTCTGTTTTCTAAACGTGTGACTCTGTTCTGTTTTGTATTTCAGTTCAAGGGTAGCGGTTTTTACATTCCCTCTATAAGTGATATCTCATGATAGGTGTCTTTTTCTGTGTGACTTATTTCACTTAGAATCGTCATACCTAAATCCACTCATCATGCTGCTACTAGCCTTATGACATTGATTTCATGGCTGAGTGATATTCCATTGTACATAAGGACCACATCTTCTTTATCCATTCTTCTCTTTCCTGGGATATTTAAGGTGTAACGAAGTGGAGGTTCTTGTCAACAGAGTAGCCCAAAACTTTGGGGTGCCTGTGTCTTGCTGATTTTTAGTTTTCCCAATTTATACGCCCATGAGTGGAAGGGCCCTATGCTCTCTAAGCTGAGTTTTTTAGATGTTTCAGGACACACCGTACACTTCTCCAGAGTGGCTGTTGGCAATTTACATCCCGCCCATCAGCGTAGCAAGGCTCCCATTTCTCCATGGCCTGTCCTGCATTTCTGGTTTTGACACTTTATTCAGCATGGCGCTTTTGACCGATTGGAAGCGAGACTTCTTTGTAGTGCTGATTTGCCTTTCCAGGTTGCTTGGTTGGCCAAAAAGGGCGTATGCGTTTTTTCCTGAATATATTCAGGAAAAAACGCATACGCCCTTTTTGGCCAAGGGCATCATTGTCGAGGTTTTGCCGCTTTTCCTGTGCTTTAAAGGCGATTCAAATCTACCTCCTGAAATCTGTTTCCTGCAATTCTTCCTTGCTTTCAAATCCTCTTCGTTGCCTTCCCTCAATATATTTGTTAACGAGAGTTATCATTTCTAAGTCTGCAGGTTTGTGAATTGCAGTGCCCCTGAGCTCCATTCTTCAACTCGCTTTCTTGGGAGCTGGCCGCAAAAGCGCAGGATTGCTTCAGGCCGTATTCTGCTTCCTGGCGGCAGGCTGAGCCTGTGGTTAATTCTTCTTCCTGATGGGAAAACAGTGTCACCTGTGCCTGTCCCAACACCTAGAGCTAGTCTCTCATTGGTTCCCCCTCTTCCCGTTCATCCTCAGGACAAATTGCAACCTGTACGGAACAGGAGGATAAAGGTGCTGATTCTCCAAAGAGAGAGATTGCTAGTAAAGCGGCTGGAATGGCGAACCGGAGCACAAGGAGATGAGAAATGAGGTGCGTTTTAGAAACCTTTCCCCATCACACGGTGTGCCATCTTCGGGGTTTCTCATGCATGTTTTCAATGTAGGACGATGCCCTTGAACCTGGAGATTTGGGACCCATGGGATGGGTACAACGCCGTATTAATTTAAAGGGTCTGCGTTAGCTCACCCAACCTCACAAAACCTCTTAGCCCCACGAGTGTCCACCCATATGTCTCAATCAGCTGTGGGTCTAGATATGGTCAATCCAGGTGGCATCACAGCCCCTGAACGAATTTTGTAAGAATTTCTCTCTCTTTCACTGTCTTTGTTTCACGGGTTTTGAAAAGTAATTGATTGTTATAATGGGGTTTGGCTGCTTTTCACTGCTGTGTTTATGCCGCTTTACACCCACTTGACTCACTTACAGAGAGATATCAATACATAGGTTTGAAGATTCTTACTAGTCAGATATATTCTTGGGCGGTGAATAGGGTTTGTTGAGTCCAGTTCACTGAGCAAGGAGTAGGTCTTGTCTATTACATATTGGGTTTATGGAACGATATCTGAGCTAATTTGAAACCCTTGTTTTATGCATCACCCCACCTCACCTTTCCCGTTAAGCAGCCATAGTCTGTTTTCTAAACGTGTGATTCTGTTCTGTTTTGTAATTCAGTTCAAGGGTAGCGGTTTTTACATTCCCTCTATAAGTGATATCTCATGATAAGTGTCTTTTTCTGTGTGACTTATTTCACTTAGAATCGTCATACCTAAATCCACTCATCATGCTGCTACTAGCCTTATGACATTGATTTCATGGCTGAGTGATATTCCATTGTATATAAGGACCACATCTTCTTTATCCATTCTTCTCTTTCCTGGGATATTTAAGGTGTAACGAAGTGGAGGTTCTTGTCAACAGAGTAGCCCAAAACTTTGGGGTGCCTGTGTCTTGCTGATTTTTAGTTTTCCCAATTTATACGCCCATGAGTGGAAGTGCCCTATGCTCTCTAAGCTGAGTTTTTTAGATGTTTCAGGACACACCGTACACTTCTCCAGAGTGGCTGTTGGCAATTTACATCCCGCCCATCAGCGTAGAAAGGCTCCCATTTCTCCATGGCCTGTCCTGCATTTCTGGTTTTGACACTTTATTCAGCATGGCCCTTTTGACCGATGGGAAGCGAGACTTCTTTGTAGCGCTGATTTGCCTTTCCAGGTTGCTTGGTTGGCCAAAAAGGGCGTATGCGTTTTTTCCTGAATATATTCAGGAAAAAACGCATACGCCCTTTTTGGCCAAGGGCATCATTGTCGAGGTTTTGCCGCTTTTCCTGTGCTTTAAAGGCGATTCGAATCTACCTCCTGAAATCTGTTTCCTGCAATTCTGCCTTGCTTTCAAATCCTCTTCGTTGCCTTCCCTCAATATATTTGTGGACGAGAGTTATCATTTCTAAGTCTGCAGGTTTGTGAATTGCAGTGCCCCTGAGCTCCATTCTTCAACTCGCTTTCTTGGGAGCTGGCCGCAAAAGCGCAGGATTGCTTCAGGCCGTATTCTGCTTCCTGGCGGCAGGCTGAGCCTGTGGTTAATTCTTCTTCCTGATGGGAAAATAGAGTGACCTGTGCCTGTCCCAACACCTAGAGCTAGTCTCTCATTGGTTCCCCCTCTTCCCGTTCATTCTCAGGACAAATTGCAACCTGTACGGAACAGGAGGATAAAGGTGCTGATTCTCCAAGGAGGGAGATTGCTAGTAAAGCGGCTGGAATGGAGAACCGGAACACAAGGAGATGAGAAATGAGGTGCGTTTTAGGAACCTTTCCCGATCACACGGTGTGCCATCTTCGGGGTTTCTCATGCATGTTTTCAATGTAGGACGATGCCCTTGAACCTGGAGATTTGGGACCCATGGGATGGGTACCACGCCGTATTAATTTAAAGGGTCTGCGTTTGCTCACCCAACCTCACCAAACCTCTCAGCCCCAAGAGTGTCCACCCTTATGTCTCAATCAGCTGTGGGTCTAGATATGTTCAATCCAGGTGGCATCAGAGCCCCTGAACGAATTTTGTAACAATTTCTCTCTCTTTCACTGTCTTTGTTTCACGGGTTTTGAAAAGTAATTGATTTTTATAATGGGGTTTAGCTGCTTTTCACTGCTGTGTTTATGCCGCTTTATACCCACTTGACTCACTTACAGACAGATATCAATACATAGGTTTGAAGATTCTTACTAATCAGATATATTCTTGGGCGGTGAATAGGGGGTGTTGAGGCCAGTTCACTGAGCAAGGAGTAGGTCTTGTCTATTACATATTGGGTTTATGGAACGGTATCTGAGCTAATTTGAAACCCTTGTTTTATGCATCACCCCACCTCACCTTTCCCGTTAAGCAGCCATAGTGTGTTTTCTAAACGTGTGACTCTGTTCTGTTTTGTAATTCAGTTCAAGGGTAGCGGTTTTTACATTCCCTCTATAAGTGATATCTCATGATAGGTGTCTTTTTCTGTGTGACTTATTTCACTTAGAATCGTCATACCTAAATCCACTCATCATGCTGCTACTAGCCTTATGACATTGATTTCATGGCTGAGTGGTATTCCATTGTACATGAGGACCGCAACTTCTTTATCCATTCTTCTCTTTCCTGGGATATTTAAGGTGTAACGAAGTGGAGGTTCTTGTCAACAGAGTAGCCCAAAACTTTGGGGTGCCTGTGTCTTGCTGAGTTTTAGTTTTCCGAATTTATACGCCCATGCGTGGAAGTGCCCTATGCTCTCTAAGCTGAGTTTTTTAGATGTTTCAGGACACACCGTACACTTCTGCAGAGTGGCTGTTGGCAATTTACATCCCGCCCATCAGCGTAGCAAGGCTCCCATTTCTCCATGGCCTGTCCTGCATTTCTGGTTTTGACACTTTATTCAGCATGGCCCTTTTGACCGATGGGAAGCGAGACTTCTTTGTAGCGCTGATTTGCCTTTCCAGGTTGCTTGGTTGGCCAAAAAGGGCGTATGCGTTTTTTCCTGAATATATTCAGGAATATATTCAGGAAAAAACGCATACGCCCTTTTTGGCCAAGGGCATCATTGTCGAGGTTTTGCCGCTTTTCCTGTGCTTTAAAGGCGATTCAAATCTACATCCTGAAATCTGTTTCCTGCAATTCTTCCTTGCTTTCAAATCCTCTTCGTTGCCTTCCCTCAATATATTTGTTAACGAGAGTTATCATTTCTAAGTCTGCAGGTTTGTGAATTGCAGTGCCCCTGAGCTCCATTATTCAACTCGCTTTCTTGGGAGCTGGCCGCAAAAGCGCAGGATTGCTTCAGGCCGTATTCTGGTTCCTGGCGGCAGGCTGAGCCTGTGGTTAATTCTTCTTCCTGATGGGAAAATAGTGTCACCTGTGCCTGTCCCAACACCTAGAGCTAGTCTCTCATTGGTTCCCCCTCTTCCCGTTCATCCTCAGGACAAATTGCAACCTGTACGGAACAGGAGGATAAAGGTGCTGATTCTCCAAGGAGAGAGATTGCTAGTAAAGCGGCTGGAATGGCGAACCGGAGCACAAGGAGATGAGAAATGAGGTGCGTTTTATAAACCTTTCCCCATCACACGGTGTGCCATCTTCGGGGTTTCTCATGCATGTTTTCAATGTAGGACGATGCCCTTGAACCTGGAGATTTGGGACCCATGGGATGGGTACCACGCCGTATTAATTTAAAGGGTCTGCGTTAGCTCACCCAACCTCACCAAACCTCTCAGCCCCAAGAGTGTCCAACCATATGTCTCAATCAGCTGTGAGTCTAGATATGGTCAATCCAGGTGGCATCACAGCCCCTGAACGAATTTTGTAAGAATTTCTCTCTCTTTCACTGTCTTTGTTTTACGGGTTTTGAAAAGTAATTGATTTTTATAATGGGGTTTGGCTGCTTTTCACTGCTGTGTTTATGCCGCTTTACACCCACTTGACTCACTTACAGAGAGATATCAATACATAGGTTTGAAGATTCTTACTAGTCAGATATATTCTTGGGCGGTGAATAGGGGGTGTTGAGTCCAGTTCACTGAGCAAGGACTAGGTCTTGTCTATTACATATTGGGTTTATGGAACGATATCTGAGCTAATTTGAAACCTTTTTTTTATGCATCACCCCACCTCACCTTTCCCGTTAAGCAGCCATAATCTGTTTTCTAAACGTGTGATTCTGTTCTGTTTTGTAATTCAGTTCAAGGGTAGCGGTTTTTACATTCCCTCTATAAGTGATATCTCATGATAAGTGTCTTTTTCTGTGTGACTTATTTCACTTAGAATCGTCATACCTAAATCCACTCATCATGCTGCTACTAGCCTTATGACATTGATTTCATGGCTGAGTGATATTCCATTGTATATAAGGACCACATCTTCTTTATCCATTCTTCTCTTTCCTGGGATATTTAAGGTGTAACGAAGTGGAGGTTTTTGTCAACAGAGTAGCCCAAAACTTTGGGGTGCCTTTGTCTTGCTGATTTTTAGTTTTCCCAATTTATACGCCCATGAATGGAAGTGCCCTATGCTCTCTAAGCTGAGTTTTTTAGATGTTTCAGGACACACCGTACACATCTCCAGAGTGGCTGTTGGCAATTTACATCCCGCCCATCAGCGTAGCAAGGCTCCCATTTCTCCATGGCCTGTCCTGCATTTCTGGTTTGGACACTTTATTCAGCATGGCCCTTTTGACCGATGGGAAGCGAGACTTCTTTGTAGCGCTGATTTGCCTTTCCAGGTTGCTTGGTTAGCCAAAAAGGGCGTATGCGTTTTTTCCTGAATATATTCAGGAAAAAACGCATACGCCGTTTTTGGCCAAGGGCATCATTGTCGAGATTTTGCCGCTTTTCCTGTGCTTTAAAGGCGATTCGAATCTACCTCCTGAAATCTGTTTCCTGCAATTCTGCCTTGCTTTCAAATCCTCTTCGTTGCCTTCCCTCAATATATTTGTGGACGAGAGTTATCATTTCTAAGTCTGCCGGTTTGTGAATTGCAGTGCCCCTGAGCTCCATTATTCAACTCGCTTTCTTGGGAGCTGGCCGCAAAAGCGCAGGATTTCTTCAGGCCGTATTCTGCTTCCTGGCGGCAGGCTGAGCCTGTGGTTAATTCTTCTTCCTGATGGGAAAATAGAGTGACCTGTGCCTGTCCCAACACCTAGAGCTAGTCTCTCATTGGTTCCCCCTCTTCCCGTTCATCCTCAGGACAAATTGCAACCTGTACGGAACAGGAGGATAAAGGTGCTGATTCTCCAAGGAGGGAGATTGCTAGTAAAGCGGCTGGAATGGCGAACCGGAGCACAAGGAGATGAGAAATGAGGTGCGTTTTAGAAACCTTTCCCGATCACACGGTGTACCATCTTCGGGGTTTCTCATGCATGTTTTCAATGTAGGACGATGCCCTTGAACCTGGAGATTTGGGACCCATGGGATGGGTACCACGCCGTATTATTTTAAAGGGTCTGCGTTTGCTCACCCAACCTCACCAAACCTCTCAGCCCCAAGAGTGTCCACCCTTATGTCTCAATCAGCTGTGGGTCTAGATATGGTCAATCCAGGTGGCATCACAGCCCCTGAACGAATTTTGTAAGAATTTCTCTCTCTTTCACTGTCTTTGTTTCACGGGTTTTGAAAAGTAATTGATTTTTATAATGGGGTTTGGCTGCTTTTTACTGCTGTGTTTATGCCGCTTTATACCCACTTGACTCACTTACAGAGAGATATCAATACATAGGTTTGAAGATTCTTACTACTCAGATATATTCTTGGGCGGTGAATAGGGGGTGTTGAGTCCAGTTCACTGAGCAAGGAGTAGGTCTTGTCTATTACATATTGGGTTTATGGAACGGTATCTGAGCTAATTTGAAACCCTTGTTTTATGCATCACCCCACCTCACCTTTCCCGTTAAGCAGCCATAGTGTGTTTTCTAAACGTGTGACTCTGTTCTGTTTTGTAATTCAGTTCAAGGGTAGCGGTTTTTACATTCCCTCTATAAGTGATATCTCATGATAAGTGTCTTTTTCTGTGTGACTTATTTCACTTAGAATCGTCATACCTAAATCCACTCATCATGCTGCTACTAGCCTTATGACATTGATTTCATGGCTGAGTGATATTCCATTGTACATAAGGACCACAACTTCTTTATCCATTCTTCTCTTTCCTGGGATATTTAAGGTGCAACGAAGTGGAGGTTCTTGTCAACAGAGAAGCCCAAAACTTTGGGGTGCCTGTGTCTTGCTGAGTTTTAGTTTTCCCAATTTATACGCCCATGAGTGGAAGTGCCCTATGCTCTCTGAGTTTTTTAGATGTTTCAGGACACACCGTACATTTCTCCAGAGTGGCTGTTGGCAATTTACATCCCGCCCATCAGCGTAGCAAGGCTCCCATTTCTCCATGGCCTGTCCTGCAATTCTGGTTTTGACACTTTATTCAGCATCGCCCTTTTGACCGATGGGAAGCGCGACTTCTTTGTAGCGCTGATTTGCCTTTCCAGGTTGCTTGGTTGGCCAAAAAGGGCGTATGCGTTTTCTCCTGAATATATTCAGTAAAAAACGCATACGCCCTTTTTGGGCAAGGGCATCATTGTCGAGGTTTTGCCGCTTTTCCTGTGCTTTAAAGGCGATTCGAATCTACCTCCTGAAATCTGTTTCCTGCAATTCTGCCTTGCTTTCAAATCCTCTTCGTTGCCTTCCCTCAATATATTTGTGGACGAGAGTTATCATTTCTAAGTCTGCAGGTTTGTGAATTGCAGTGCCCCTGAGCTCCATTATTCAACTCGCTTTTTTGGGAGCTGGCTGCAAAACCGCAGGATTTCTTTAGGCCCTATACTGGTTCCGTGGGGCAGGCTGAGCCTGTGGTTAATTCTTCTTCTTGATGGGAAATTAGAGTGACCTGTGCCTGTCTGAACGTCTAGGGCTTGTCTGTCATTTTTTCTCCTCCTTCCCCTTCATCCTCTGGACAAATTCCAAACTCTGTGCAACAGTATGTTGAAGGTGCTGACATCCTCACGTTTGGAGAATGTTAGGAAAGAGGCTGGAGGGGTGAACCCGACAACCAGGGGATTAGGATATGAGGTGCCTTTTCCAAAATCTTCCTGATCCAACCGTGTACCATCTTCTGGGTGTCACAGGCATGTTTTAGCTGTAGGAAAGGTCCCATGTATGTTAGGAGAACACCAGGGATTTTTTCAAATCAGTGTCTCCCCGAACCCCAATCTGGGGAATTTTTAAGGTACTGGTACATGTATGTTCATTAAGGGACTGGGCTGTAGGCAGAGTCCAAACTTTAGAGGATTGAAGTCTTCATGGTCAGAAACGCTCACCATCGGCCTCCTTTAGGTTCCATTTTATCTGTATTTGATAGATGATGTCGATATAGATATCTATTGTTTTTCAGATTATTTCCCCTTAGGGGTTATTATAAAATATTGAGTATAGTTCCCTGTGCTATACAGCAGTTCCTTTTTGATTGTATATTTTATACATAGCAGTGTGTATATGTTAATCAGAAACTGTTAATTTATCCCTCCTCCCACCTTTCCCCTTTGGTAATAAAAAAATACAAGATTTTATACTTCTCAGAAATCTAGGAGCTGAAAGAGAGGTATCATTTTCAATGCAAAATCATTCAAAACAAGATTGAAACTTCAGCCAAGATTAGTAGATCCACATCCTTGGAAAGAAATCACTGCATTTCTCTACTGTTGACCTGACAAATACGACAAACCCCTCCACTGAACTTGCTTATAATAAAGTGATGGAAATATCAAATGGAAGTGTTAGAAATACCTTATTTTACACGAGCCTTATACACTGCTCTGTGTTAATTACAGTTTGGCTCACACATCTGTTCATTGAAGTTACAATATTTGGCTCACACATCTGTTCATTGAAGTTACAATATTTGGCTCACACATCTGTTCATTGATGTTACAATATTTGGCTCACACATCTGTTCATTGATGTTACAATATTTGGCTCACACATCTGTTCATTGATGTTACAATATTTGGCTCACACATCTGTTCATTGATGTTACAATATTTGGCTCACACATCTGTTCATTGAAGTTACAATGTTCTCAAATTCTGTTGCTGATCCTGCAGAGTCGGCCCCAACAAAAGTCCCCCTGCCCAGTGTCACTGGAGCCAACAGATCGAGACTGAGTTTGGTTCAGAAGCAAAGGAAAACTTTATATTTTGATCAGAGAATGGAGAGGTGAGGGCGTGCGCTCCCCCGCGGGCTGTGGGCCGGGCTGCTGTGTAGGGATCCCGTCAGCGTCAGCGGGAGGGACGGGGCGGAGCTCTCGAGGGCCGGGTTGGCTGGAGCTCAGGCTCTATGTGGCGGAGTCTGCACGGGGCCCCGAGAGCTGAGGTGTCGGCCCAGCCATTTTGCACTAGGAAATCGGGTCTGAAGTGCCAGGTGTGGGACCTCTGCCTGTGGAAACCTAGGAACAAGTGAAATTAGAAAAAGCACAAAGGAAAAAAAGGTTAGACTTTATTTTATTGCCCAGATTCTATTTTTATCTCCCAGGAATTTTTAATGGGCTTTGCCAGTGACAAACCCCTCCTCTGCCTCTTGTCCCATTCCACATTCTTGGGGCGCTGAGGGTGCAGACACCTCTTCTGTAAATGCTTCGTGCTGAGTTGGGTGTCCTCATACCCGGGGGGAGGGGCAGGACTTCTCCCCAGCAGCCTCCAGGTGAGGTTGATTGTCCCCAGGCCTCCTCCCTCACTGCTCGTCTGCCTGAGCACCAGCGTTGGAAGTTTTATAGATTCTAATGACCTTTAAGGGTCCAGGAAAGAGATGCGCAGGGACGCTGGGGGGGCCGGTTTTACCCTGCTCCACATTGGTTCGGCCCCCTTAGGCTGACGGTTTCTGCCAGCCTAGATGCTCTGACCAGTAGTCTGTGCTTTCTTCAGTTAGGCCACTGAATTAACGTACAAACAGCACCAGGTGTCAGAGCCCTGGCTGCTCAACTCCCAGACAGTCCAGGGCCGGTGGTGATCCAGGACCATGACGGCCACTCAGTCACCGCCCTTTTGAAGTAACCAGGAGTACATCTGGTCTCATTGGCCGCCGTCACCGTGGTGTCTGTAGGCTTTTCTATGGTGGCAGCGTTATTTAGGGTTCCCCTGCCAAGTTTATTAGCTCCGCTCTGGGTGCAGTAAGTCCTGCAAGCAATAGTCTGTTCTTTTGGGGCACACTCTTGTGGTTTTCTGAGAGAAGCTCCAGGTCAAGTGATGGTCACATGAGTCGTCATGGGGGCCTGTTGCCCCAGGTTGTCTCTCTGGAGGTTGGAGTTGGAGGGCCTCCTCACTCGAGGTCATTGTGCCCACGGAGTGATCCCTGCAACTTCAGGGCATGGTGGGTGGTTAGGATCACCAAGTGGCCTCCTTTACCCTTAGGAGGGAGCTGGCCTTGCGGGCTGCTCATTTCCAGGTTTTTAGATACCCCCAGTATCCTGGTCGGATGGGGTGGCTGGCCAATGCCTGGAGGGCATTCTTGCGTTGTTCCATTTCAAGTGGTCCCAGTTTTTGCACTAAAACTCCAAGGGCGATTCGCCTTCGACCAGGAATATAAAGGTCAAACGGTTTAGCTAAATTAGGGAGGTCCAAGGCAAGGGTCTGAATTGACTGCTCTTTCCTTTCTTGAAAGGCCGCTTCTGGATTCTATTCAAAAGGATCATCATCTTTTCCTTTCAGTGTTTCATATAGAGGCCCAGGTATTAGACTGTAGTTAGGGATCCAGATGCAGCAAACCCCGGTCTCCCCAGGAACCCCTAAGCTGTCTTCTAGTTTTAGGAAGGGTGAGGCTGCAAATGGCTTCTTCCCTTTCCTGGGATGGGCTTCTCCAATCTTCTGTGAGAATGAAGCCCAGGCAGGTCACCTTAGTCTGTGATATTTGAGCCTTTTTCTTGGACACCTTCTATCTTTTATTGGCTAGGTAGTCCAGAGGCCTCCTTAGTAGGGCTGGCGATCAGAATGTCGTCTGCATTTTTTTTTAATTTATTTATTTATTATTTATGGCTGTGTTGGGTCTTCGTTTCTGTGTGAGGGCTTTCTCTAGTTGCGGCAAGCGGGGGCCACTCTTCATCGCGGTGCGCGGGCCTCTCACTATCGCAGCCTCTCTTATTGTGGAGCACAGGCTCCAGACGCGCAGGCTCAGTAATTGTGGCTCACGGGCCTAGTTGCTCTGCGGCATATGGGATCTTCTCAGACCAGGGCTCGAACCTGTGTCCCCTGCATTGGTAGGCAGATTCTCAAACACTGCGCCACCAGGGAAGCCCAGAATGTCGTCTGCATATTGAAGGAGGGTTCACTTCTCCAGAGGTAGATCTTTTAGGGTTTTAGCTAACGTTTCCCCAAAGATGGTGTGGGAAATTTTGAACCCCTGGGGCAGGACGGCCAAGCAGTATTGTTTTTGTTGTATGTTGAGTCGTGCCACTCACAGCCAAAATTTCTTGTGACTCTGGGACTAAAGGAATACAGAAGAAGGCATCATTGAAGTCTAATACAGAATATCATGTCCTGGTGGATGGTAGAATGACCAGCAGGGTGTAGGAATTAGGAACTACTGGATGTATATCCTCTGTGGCTTCACTGACTGTCCTGGCGTCCTTTACCAGGTCCCCAGCAGCCCACGGGGCTCTCATGGTCAGGCCCCTCCCAGGATATGGAGCTCACCTGTGCAGGTAGCCAGAAGCCCACGGGGCTCTCGTGGTTAGGTCCCTCCCAGGATATGGAGCTCACCTGTGCAGGTACCCAGCAGCCCACGGGGCTCTCATTGTCAGGCCCCCTCCCAGGATATGGAGCTCACCTGGGCAGGTACCCAGCAGCTCACGGGGCTCTCGTGGGCAGATCCCTACCAGGATATGGAGCTCACTTGGGCAGGTACCCAGCAGCTCACGGGGCTCTCGTGGGCAGGCCTCTCCCTGGATATGGAGCTCCCCTGGACAGGTACCCCGGCAGAGCTGGGCACACAGGAACCGTGCACATAGCCCTCATTGCAGAGCACCCCCAGCACACCTGTCGCTCAGAGCTGACACAGAGCACCTCAGAGCAGGGCTTGAACTAACAAACAGCAGCTCCGACAGGTCTGTGACCCTAGGCTTCTCTCTGTGCGGCCTCCCTCCGCCTGGTCTTCCAGGGGCTTCCACTGCAGCCGGGGCACCAGGCCTCTGTCTCCACCCACCAACCCTCCTCTCCCTGACTCCTGGGTTCCTCTCATTAGGAGAGGGTCTTCTTGAAGTTGTCTTCCACTCATGGACCAGATAAAATGATTAGAAAACAAGCCAGGGCTGCCGCCCCTTGTCTATCCTGACTCTCGGGACCCTACACCTGTTCCTTGGATCTGGCCGGTGCAGCAAGGCCCATTATCTGCAACTCTGAACCCCTGAGGGGCGAGGATTGGCTGACCTGGGCAGCCTGACCCTGCCGGCCAGCCCTTCCCAGGTGTGCCTGGGTTGAGGTCAATATAAACACCCCTCCAGGCAGCAAAAGCCTCTGCAGCTGGGCCTGACGCCATAGTCTCTGCCCCGTCAGCAGTCTCGGGGTTGTGCTGGTGGGAGGGAGTAGGGCCCAAGGCTCTATGAGTGGCCCCATGTGAGTGGGGCTCTGCTGGACTTTCTGCAGGAGTTGCCGGGCTGCCACCTGCTAAAGAAGAGGATGTGTCACCCATACCTGCTGCTGGAATTTCTCCCCGGGAAGAGGTGAGGAAGGAAAAAAGCAGTGGGGGCCGGGACAGGAGGGGTACCTCAGGCAGGGAAATGGAAAGATTCCAGAAGAGCGCCCGGGGCCAGGACCGTCCTGGCTGGCCTGCAGGCACCAAGTCGGCCTGCGTGCTGTCGCTGGTGTGACTCCAAGCCCCTTCCTCTAGGCTTTAAAGTTTTTGCACACATTCAGGTGTTTTACCTGGGAAGGGTGGGAAAAGTTCAGCAGCAGCTGGCCTGGGGCTCAGCTCACGTTTACTCAGAGACGCCTCCTCACGGTCCCCCAGCTTTGCAATGAGGACGCTCCTTGCGGGGGGGCTGCTGGCTGCATGGGAGACGATTCCCCACCTCTGACCAACTTCAGAATTGTTTACCACTGGAGCAAGTGCCCTGATAGGGTTTTCCTCTGTATGACCACTGGGTTCTGTTTTTTTCTTTTTTTTCTTTTTTGGTTCAAGGTAGGTTTTATTCCTCTTTTTGTATTTATAGATATAAGCATGGAAATAATTCATTCATATAAATACGTCTATGGGAAGGACAGAACTTTTTTTTCTGTTTTATGTTTTTAAATATTTTTAAATTTTTAAGTTTTATTTTATTCATTTTTTTATACAGCAGGTTCTTATTGGTTATCTATTTTATACATATAAGTGTATATATGTCAATCCCAGGCTCGCAATTCATCCCACCACCACCACCCTGCCACTTTCCCCCCTTGGTGACCATACATTTGTTCTCTACATCTGTGTCTCTATTTCTGCCTTGCAAACCGGTTCATCTGTACCATTTTTCTAGGTTCCACATGTATGCGTTAATATACGATATATGTTTTTCTTTTTCTGACTTACTTCACTCTGTATGACAGTCTCTAGATCTATCCACGTCTCTACAAATGACCCAATTTCATTCCTTTTTCTGGCTGAGTAATATTCCATTTAATATATGTACCACATATTTTCCATTTGTCTATCTATGGGCATTTAGGTTGCTTCCATGACCTGGCTATTGTAAATAGTGCTGCAATGAACATTGTGGTGAATGTGTCTTTTTGAATTATGGTTTTCTCTGGGTATATGCCCAGTAGTGGGATTGCTGGGTCATATGGTAATTCTATTTTTAGTTTTTTAAGGAACCTCCATACTGTTCTCCATAGTGACTATCAATTTACATTCCCACAAATAGTGTAAGAGGGTTCCCTTTTCTCCACACCCTCTCCAGCATTTGTTGTCTGTAGATTTTCTGATGATGCCCATTCTAACTTGTGTGAGGTGATACCTCATTGTAGTTTTGGTTTATATTTCTCTAATAATTAGTGATGTTGAGCAGCTTTTCATGTGCTTCTTGGCCATCTGTATGTCTTCTTGGGACAAATGTCTATTTACGTCATCTGCCCATTTTTGGATTGGGTTGTTTGTTTTTTTACTGTTGAGCTGCATGAGCTGTTTATATATATTGGAGATTAATCCTTTGTCCATTGATTCGTTTGCAAATATTTTCTCCCATTCTGAGGGTTGTCTTTTCGTCGTCTTTGTAGTTTCCTTTGCTTTCCAAAAGCTTTTAGGTTTCATTTGCTCCCATTTGTTTATTTTTGGTTTTTATTCCATTACTCTAGGAGGTGGATCAAAAAAGATCTTGCTGTGATTTATGTCAAAGAGTATTCTTCCTATGTTTTCCTCTAAGAGTTTTATAGTGTCCAGTCTAACATTTCGGTCTCTAATCCATTTTGAGTTTATTTTTTGTGTATGGTGTTAGGGAGTGTTCTAATTTCATTCTTTTACATGTAGCTGTCCATTTTTCCCAGCACCACTTATTGAAGAGACTGTCTTTTCTCCATTGTATATCCTTGCCTCCTTTGTCATAGATTAGTGGACCATAGGTGTGTAGGTTTGTCTCTGGGCTTTCTTTTTTTTTTTTCTTTTACATCTTTATTGGAGTATAATTGTTTTACAATTGTGTGTTAGTTTCTGCTGTATGAAAAAGTGAATCAGCTATATGTATACATATAACACCATATCCCCTCCCTCTTGCACTTCCCTCTTACTCCCTTATCCCACCCCTTTAGGTGGTCACAAAGCACCGAGCTGATCTCCCTGTGCTATGTGGCTGCTTCCCAGTAGCTATCAATTTTACATTTGGTAGTGTATATATGTCCATACCACTCTCTCACTTTGTCCCAGCTTACCCTTCCCCCTCCCCGTGTCCTCAAGTCCTTTCTCTACGTCTGTGTCCTTAATCCTTTCCTGCCCCTAGGTTCTTCATAAACTTTTTTCTTTTACATTCCATATATATGTGTTAGCATACGGTATTTGTTTTTCTCTTTCTGACTTACTTCACTCTGTATGACAGACTCTAGATCCATCCACCTCACTACAAATAACTCAATTTCGTTTCTTTTTATGGCTGAATAATGTTCCATTGTATATATGTGCCACATCTTCTTTATCCAGTTATCTGTTGATGGACACTTAGGTTGCTTCCATGTCCTGGCTATTGTAAATAGAGCTACAATGAACATTGTGGTACATGACTCTTTTTGAATTATGGTTTTCTCAGGGTAATTGTCCAGTAGTGGGATTGCTGGGTTGTACGGTTGTTCTATTTTTAGTTTTTAAGGAACCCCCATACCGTTCTCCCTAGTAGCTATATCAATTTACATTCCCACCAACAGTGCAAGAGGGTTCCCTTTTTTCCAATAAATGCCTCTCCAGCATTTATTGTTTGTAGATTTTTTGATGATGGCCATTCTGACTGGTGTGAGGTGATATCTCACTGTAGTTTTGATTTGCATTTCTCTAATGATTAGTGATGTTCAGCATCCTTTCATGTGTTTGCTGGCAAACTGTATATCTTCTTTGGAGAAATGTCTATTTAGGTCTTCTGCCCATTTTTGGATTGGGTTGTTTGGTTTTGTGATACTGAGCTACATGAGCTGCTTTTTGGAGATTAATCCTTTGCCATTTGCTTCATTTGAAAATATTTTCTCCCATGCTGATGGTTGTCTTTTCATCTTGCTTATGTTTTCCTTTGCTGTGCAAAAGATTTTAAGTTTCATTAGGTCCCATTTTTTTAATTTTTGTTTATATTTCCATTTCCCTAGGAGGTGGGTCAAAAAGGATCTTGCTGTGATTTATGTCATAGACTGTTCTGCTATGTTTTCCTCTAAGAGTTTTATAGTGGCTGGTCTTACATTTAGGTCTCTAATCCATTTTGAGTTTATTTTTGTGTATGGTGTTAGGGAGTGTTCTAATTTCATTCTTTTACATGTAGCTGTCCAGTTTTCCCAGCACCACCTACTGAAGACACTGTCTTTTCTCCATTGTATACCCTTGCCTCCTTTGTCATAGATTAGTTAACCATAGGTACGTGGGTTTATCTCTGTGCTTTCTATCCTGTTCTATTGATCTATATTTCTGTTTTTGTGTCAGTACCATATCATCTTGATTACTGTAGCTTTGTAATATAGTCTGAAGTCTGGAAGTCTGATTCCTCCAGCTCTTTTTTTTTTCCCCTCAAGGCTGCTTTGGCTATCCGGGGTCTTTTGTGTCTCCCTACAAATTTTAAGATTTTTTTTTCTAGTTCTGTAGAAAATGCCAAAGGTATTTTGATAGGGATTGCATTGAATCTGTAGATTGCTTTGGGTAGTATAGTCATTTTCACAATATTGATTCTTCTAATCCAAGAACATGGTATATGTCTCCATCTGTTTATATCATCTTTGATTTCTTTCATCAGTGTCTTATAGTTTTCTGAGTACAGGTCTTTTACTTCCTTAGGTAGGTTTATTCCTAGGTAGTTTATTCTTTTTGTTGCAGTGGTAATGGAATTGTTTCCTTAATTTCTCTTTCTGTTCTTTCATTGTTAGTGTATAGGAATGCAAGCAATTTCTGTGCATTAATTTTGTATCCTGCAACTTTACCAAATTCATTGATTAGCTCCAGTGGTTTTCTGGTGGCATCTTTAGGATTCTCTATCTATGATATGATGTCATCTGCCAACAGTGACAATTTTACTTCTTCTTTTCCTTTTTGTATTCCTTTTATTTCTTTTTCTTCTCTGATTGCCATGGCTAGGACTTCCAAAACTATGTTGAATAGTAGTGGTGAGAGTGGACATCCTCGTCTTGTTCCTGATCTTAGAGGAAACGTTTTCAGTTTTTCACTGTTGAGAATGATGTTTGCTGTGGGTTTGTCATATATGGCCTTTATAAGGTTCAGGTAGTTTCCCTCTATGCCCACACTCTGCAGAGTTTTTATCATAAATGGATGTTGAATTTTCTCAAAATCTTTTCCTGCATCTATTGAGATGATCATATGGTTTTATTCTACAATTTGTTAATATGGTGTATCACATTGATTTGTGTATATTGAAGAATCCTTGCATCCCTGGGATAAACCCCACTTGATCATGGTGTATGATCCTTTTAACGTGTTGTTCGATTCTGTTTGCTAGTATTTTGTTGAGGATTTTTACATCTATATTCATCAGTGATATTGGTCTATAATTTACTTTCCTTGTAGTATCTTTGTCTGGTTTTGGTATCAGGGTGATGGTGGTCTCATAGAATGAGTTTGGGAGTGTTCCTTCCCCTGCAATTGTTTTGAAGAATTTGAGAAGGTTGGGTGCTAGCTCTTCTCTAAATATTTGATAGAATTCACCTGTGATGCCATCTGGTTCTGGACTTTTGTTTGTTGGAAGATTTTTAATCACAGTTTCAATTTCATTGCTTGTGATAGGTTTGTTCATATTCTCTATTTCTTCCTGATTCAGTCTTGGAAACTTATCCCTTTCTAAGAATTTGTCCCTTTCTTCCAGGTCGTCCATTTTATTGGCATAGAGTTGCTTGTAGTAGTCTCTTAGGATGCTTTGTATTCCTGTGGTGTCTGTTGTAACTGCTCCTTTTTCACTTCTAATTTTGTTGATTTGAGTCCTCTCCCTCTTTTTCTTGGGTCTGGCTAAAGGCTTATCATTTTTGTTTATCTTCTCAAAGAACCAGCTTTTAGTTTTATTGATCTTTGCTTTCATTTTCTTTGTTTCTATTCCATTTATTTCTGCTCTGATCTTTATGATTCCTTTCCTTCTACTAACTTTGGGTTTTGTTCTTCTTTCTCTAGTTCCTCTAGGTGTAAGGTTAGATTGTTTATTTGAGATTTTTCTTGTTTCTTGAGGTAGGCTTGCATTGCTATAAACTTCCCTCTTAGAACTGCTTTTGCTGCATCCCATAGGTTTTGGATCATCGTGTTTTTGTTGTCATTTGTCTCTAGGTAGTTTTTGATTTCCTCTTTTATTTCTTCAGTGATCTCTTGGTTATTTAGTAACGTATTGTTTAGCCTCCATGTTTTTTGTTTTTTACGGATTTTTCCCTGTAATTGATTTCTAATCTCATAGCATTGTGGTCGGAACAGCTGCTTGATATGATTTCAGTTTTCTTTAATTTACTGAGGCTTTTTTGTGACCCGAGATATGATCTATCCTGGAGAATGTTCCGTGTGCAGTTGAGAAGAACGTGTAATCTGCTGTTTTTGGATGGGATGTCCTATAAATATCAGTTAACTCTATCTGGTCTATTGTGTCATTTAAAGCTTGTGTTTCCTTATTAATTTTCTTTCTGGATGATCTCCACTGGTGTAAGTGAGCTGTTAAAGTCCCCCGCTATTATTGTGTTACTGTCGATTTCCTCTTTTATAGCTGTTAGCAGTTGCCTTATATATTGAGGTGCTCCTATGTTGGGTACGTATATATTTATAATTGTTATATCTTCTTCTTGGATTGATCCCTTGACTGTTATGTAGTGTCTTTCCTTGTCTTTTGTAACATTCTTTATTTTAAAGTCTATTTTATCTGATATGAGTATTGCTACTCCAGCTTTCTTTTGATTTTCATTTGCATAGAATATATTTTTCCATCGCCTCACTTTCAGTCTGTATGTGTCCCTAGGTCTGAAATGGGTCTCTTGTAGACAGCATATATATAGGTCTTGTTTTTGTATCCATTCAGAGAGGCTGTGTCTTTTGGTTGGAACATTTAGTCCATTCATGTTTAAGGTAATTATTAATATGTATATTACTATTGTCTTAATTGTTACGGGTTTGTCTTGTTGGGTCCTTTTCTTCTCTTGTGTTTCCCACTTAGAGAATTTCCTTTAGCATTTGGTGTAGAGCTGGTTTCATGGTGCTGAATTCTCTTAGCTTTTGCTTGTCTGTAGGACTTTTGATTTCTCTGTGAAATCTGAAAGAGATCCTTGCTGGCTGGAGTACTCTTGGTTGTTGGTTCTTCCCTTTCATCACTTTAAATTTATCACGCCACTCCCTTCTGGCTTGTAGATTTTCTGCTGAGAAATCAGCTGTTATGGGAGTTCCCTTTTATGTTATTTGTCATTTTCCCCTTGTTGCTTTCAATAATTTTTCTTTGTCTTTAATTTTTGTCAGTTTGGTTACTATGTGTCTTGGCATTTTTCTCCTTTGATTTATCCTGCCTGGGACTCTCTGCGCTTCCTGGACTTGGGTGGCTATTTCTTTTCCCATGCTAGGGAAGTTTTTGACTATAATCTCTTCAAATGTATTCTTGCGTCCTTTCTCTCTCTCTTCTCCTTCTGGGACCCCTATAATGTGAATGTTGTTGCATTTAATGTTGTCCCAGAGGACTCTTAGGGTGTCTTCATTTATTTTCATTATTTTTCTTTATTGTGTTCCATGGCAGTGATTTCCACCTTTCTGTCTTCCAGGTGACTTATCCGTTCTTCTGCCACAGTTATTCTGCTACTGATTCCTTCTAGTGTATTTTTCATTTCAGTTATTATATTATTCACCTCTGTTTGTTTGTTCTTTAATTCTTCTAGGTGTTTGTTCCTTAATTCTTCTAGGTCTTTGTTAAGCATTTCTTGCATCTTCTCGATCTTTGCCTCCATTCTTTTTTTTTTTTAATTTTTTTTTACGTTTTTTTAAAAAACATCTTTATTGAAGTATAATTGCTTCACAATGGTGTGTTAGTTTCTGCTTTATAACAAAGTGAATCAGCTACACATATACACACGTTCCCATATCTCCTCCCTCCCGCATCTCCCTCCCTCCCACCCTCCCAATCCCACCCCCCCAGGCGGTCACAAAGCACCGAGCTGATCTCCCTGTGCTATGCGGCTGCTTCCCACTAGCCATCTATTTTACATTTGGTAGTGTATATATGTCCATGACACTCTGTCACCCTGTCACATCTCACCCCTCCCCCTCCCCATATCCTCAAGTCCATTCTTTAGTAGGTCTGTGTCTTTATTCCCATCTTGCCACTAGGTTCTTCATGACCTTTTTTTTCCCTTAGATTCCATATATATGTGTTAACATACTGTATTTGTTTTTCTCTTTCTGACTTAGTTCACTCTGTATGACAGACTCTAACTCCATCCACTTCATTACAAATACCTCCATTTCATTTCTTTTTATGACTGAGTAATATTCCATTGTATATATGTGCCACATCTTCTTTATCCATTCATCCGATTATGGACACTTAGGTTGCTTCCATGTCCTGGCTATTGTAAATAGAGCTGCAATGAACATTTTGGTACATGACTCTTTTTGAATTATGGTTTTCTCAGGGTATATGCCCAGTAGTGGGATTGCTGGGTCGTATGGTAGTTCTATTTGTAGTTTTTTAAGGAACCTCCATACTGTTCTCCATAGTGGCTGTATCAATTTACATTCCCACCAACAGTGCAAGAGTGTTCCCTTTTCTCCACACCCTCTCCAGCATTTATTGTTTCTAGATTTTTTGATGATGGCCATTCTGACCGGTGTGAGATGATACCTCATTGTGGTTTTGATTTGCATTTCTCTAATGATTAATGATGTTGAGCATTCTTTCATGTGTCTGTTGGCCATCTGTATATCTTCTTTGGAGAAATGTCTATTTAGGTCTTCTGCCCATTTTTGGATTGGGTTGTTTGTTTTTTTGTTATTGAGCTGCATGAGCTGCTTGTAAATCTTGGAGATTAATCCTTTGTCATTTGCTTCATTTGCAAATATTTTCTCCCATTCTGAGGGTTGTCTTTTGGTCTTGTTTATGGTTTCCTTTGCTGTGCAAAAGCTTTTAAGTTTCATTAGGTCCCATTTGTTTATTTGTGTGCTTATTTCCATTTCTCTAGGAGCTGGGTCAAAAAGAATCTTGCTGTGATGTATGTCATAGAGTGTTCTGCCTATCTTTTCCTCTAAGAGTTTGATAGTGTCTGGCTTTACACTTAGGTCTTTAATCCATTTTGAGTTTATTTTTGTGTATGGTGTCAGGGAGTGTTCTAATTTCATACTTTTACATGTACCTGTCCAATTTTCCCAGCACCACTTATTGAAGAGGCTGTCTTTTCTCCACTGTATATGCTTGCCTCCTTTATCAAAGATAAGGTGACCATATGTGCGTGGGTTTATCTCTGGGCTTTCTATCCTGTTCCATTGATCTATATTTCTGTTTTTGTGCCAGTACCAAACTGTCTTGATTACTCTAGCTTTGTAATATAGTCTGAAGTCAGGGAGCCTGATTCCTCCAGCTCCATTTTTCATTCTCAAGATTGCTTTGGCTATTCGGGGTCTTTTGTGTCTCCATACAAATTGTGAATTTTTTTGTTCTAGTTCTGTGAAAAATGCCAGTGGTAATTTGATAGGGATTGCATTCAATCTGTAGATTGCTTTGGGTAGTAGAGTCATTCTCACAATGTTGATTCTTCCAATCCAAGAACATGGTATCTCTCTCCATCTATTTGTATCATCTTTAATTTCTTTCATCAGTGTCCTATAATTTTCTGCATACAGGTCTTTTGTCTCCTTAGGTAGGTTTATTCCTAGATATTTTATTCTTTTTGTTTTTGCCTCCATTCTTTTGCCAAGGTCTTGGATCATCTTCACTATCTTTATTCTGATTCTTTTTCTGGAAGGTTCCCTATCTCCACCTCATTTCGTTCTTTTTCTGGGGTTTTATCTTGTTCCTTGATCTGGTATAAAGTCCTCTGCCTTTTCATTTTGTCTATCTTTCTGTGAATGTGGTTTTCCTTCCACAGGCTTCAGAATTGTAGTTCTTCTTCCTTCTGCTGTCTGCTCTCCAGTGGATGAGTCTATCTTAGAGGCTTGTGCAAGCTTCCTGATGGGAGGGACTGGTGGTGGGTAGAGCTGGGTGTTGCTTTTGTGGGCAGAGCTTTAATCTGCTTGTCTGCAGATTAAATAAAACTTTAATAAAAAGTTTAATCCACTTGTCTGCTGATCCATGGGGCTGGGTTCCCTCCCTGTTGGTTGTTTGGCCTGAGGCAACCCAGCACTGGAGCCTACCTTGCTCTTGGTGGGGCTAATGGCGGACTCTGGGAGGGCTCACACCAAGGAGTATTTCCCAGAACTTCTGCTGCCAGTGTCATTGTCCTCATGGTGAGCCACAGCCACAGCCACAGCCACCGCCTGCCTCTGCAGGAGACCCTCTAAAACTATCAGGTAGTTCTGGTCATTCTCCTATGGGGTCACTGCTCTTTCCCCTGGGCCCTGATGTGCACATTACTTTGTGTGTGCCCTCCAAGAGTGGAGTATCTGAGTGGAGTTGAGACTCTGAGACTCTGCGTGGAGTCGCACAGACTCTGGGTCCTATGAAGCTTCGATGTTTTGTGGTTCTAGAAATCCTATAGGAGACGGTCCACAGCAGGTGAAGCTAATGCTGTCAGTAGAGGTGGTGAAGCCAAAGATCTGCAGTTCCGACTAGAGGTGCCGATGTACATACAGGACAAAATCATCTCGTGTGAATGTAGTTCAGGCATGTTTAAGATGAATGGAGCCATGTTAATGCCTACCATATTCTATCTTGAGCCTCTCCTCAGGGACCCCCTCCTCAGTTCCTGAGGCTCCTGTAAGTCATGTAAAGGGGACTGGAGAGTGGGCTCTTTCCAGTCTGAGCCCTGAGTTACCCTGTGTGTATCTTAGGATACTTTGTATTTCTGTGGTGTCTGTTGTAACATCATCTCTTTCATTTCAGATTTATTTGGGCCCTTTCTTTTTTTAAAAAAAAAACATACTATTGTTGTCTTTTATTCTTTACAGAAGTGTAATAAGTGTTTGATCTACTATCCTCACTCTATGTATACTTTTTGCAGTGAGATTTTTACTTTACTTTGTTTTCTTGCTACTATCAATAATTAGTGAGACTTCTTTTAAGCTATCTTCAACATTGCTTATAAAGCTGCTTTATTAGTGATGCCAGAGCCTTAATGGAAGTCATGTTCTGGTTGTAAAGTAGAATGCAATGTGCCAGCAAAAAGCCCCTTAAGTTTATGTCTCATTACTTCTAGTTCTTTTTTTTAATTTAATTTTTATTTTTTATCAGAGCAAATTTGATTAAAATGTTTTGTTTCTTCTAGGTGTGCAAGATGTGGTTCTTTTAAACATATACATATATCTATTCTTCTTTGGATCATTTTCCCATGTAGGTTATGACACAATGTTGAGTAATCTTCTCTTGGTATTACATAGGTCTTTGGTGATTACATATATCACATGTGTTTCTATATCTATGTTAACCCCAATATCCTAATGTATCCAATCCTCACACCTTTCCATTTGATGAAACATAAGTTTCTTTAATGAATCTGTGATTGCATTTCTCTGTGGAAATACATTCATTGGTATCAATTTTTAGCTAAGACCTATAAGTGATATTATAGGATATGTGTCTTTTGTTTTCTGACTTAGTACAATTTGCCTGATTACCTCAAGAATCATACATGGTGCTGCAAATGGCCTTGTTTCATTTTTTTCCCTGGCTAATATTCCATCTGTACATGAACCAGTTCTTCTTTGGCCACGCAACTCTTGATGGACTTTTTGGTTGCATGCATGTCTTGGCTATTGTAATACTGCTGCAATGCACATTTGCTTGCCTGTGTCTTTGCAGATCTATCTTCCTATGTTATAGGCCAAGGAGTGGGCTTGCTGTATCATATGGTAGCTCAGTGTGTACGTTTTAAAGGCACCACCATTCAGTTCTCATTAGTGGCTCTTTCCAGGTTACGTCCAACTTAAAGTTGAGGGTATTCATTTCTCCAAAACACCTTCAGTATATATTGTCTGTAGTTTTATTGCTGATGGTTATTCTGACAGGTACGAGCTGAGACCTCTTTGTTGTTGAACTTGCATGTGTCCCCTAATCTGTTGAAATTGAGCTTTAAAGCATGTCCTTTTTATTTATCAAACTGTGATTACAGCTTAGTTCTTCAAAGTGTTTACTTAAAGTATGTGTCACATTTTGAAATTTTTTGGCCATTACCTCCCTCAAGACATTTTGAGGGCAGGTTTCATTTACAGCCCTGCAGTACTTGTTCATATGAAGTGACCATGAGCACAGGCTTTAAAGCTGCTTTTGCAGGTAACGGCCAGAAGGCGGCAGCCTTTCTATGTTCCCCACTCTGGTAACTAGGGAAACACACCTTCCGGCCACTGGTGGCCCTCGGTTATAAATTAGAGTGCAATGTGCCCGGATAAACCCACAAATGCTGATGTCTCCTTACTTTTGCTTTGTTTTTTAGATTTAATTTATATTTATTATTGGAGTAATATTCCATTGTGTACATGGAACACTTCGTCTTGGTGCATTCCTCAGTTGATGGACATTTTTGTTGCTTCCAAGTGTTGGCTATGGTAAATAGTGCTGGAGTGCGGGATTGCCAGCCTGTGACTTTTTGATTTTCATTTTCGCAGGTGATAGGCCCAGCAGTGGTTGTGACTGATTGACTGGTAGCTCAATGTTGTGACTGATTGACTGGTAGCTCAATGTTTCCCTTTTAAAAGCACCTACAATGCATTTTCATTAGTGGCTCTTTACATGCCCCCCCTTACAACCGAGGGTACACATTTCTCCACACTCCCTTCAGCATTTATTTTTTGCAACATTTTTCCTAATGGCCATTCTGACTGCTGTGAGCTGATAGGTTTTTCTAATATGGGTATTCATGTCATTAAAAATTCATGTCATTAAAATTTCTAAAATTCATCAGTTTTCCACACCTTTTTTTTCTGTTTAAAAAAAAAAGAAAAAAGTGTGAGTACAATATACCTCTTGAAAGTGTCTTCTTGGAACGTTGCCCTCATTTGAATTTTTTGGTCAATTTTCAACCCCAGGATTGTTTTGGAGGGTAGGTGTCATTTACAGGCCTGCGGTTATCTGAATACTTAGTGACCTTAAGAAATGGGTTTAAAGCTTCTGTTGTGGGAAACGGCTACAGTGGGGTAGCATTTCTCCATTCCCAAATCTGGGTACGAGGGCAAGAGCCTTTCTGGAAGTCATGTTCCTAGGTTGTAAATTAGAATGGAATGTGCCAGGAGATACCCCATATGTTTATGTCTCATTACTTCTTCTTGGTTTTTTAAATTTTCAAAATCGGGGTTAAGATTACAATATTGCTTGTCCTAAGTGTACACAGTCTGGTTCATTTATACATTATATACGTCTATTCATGTACAGATCCTCTTCCCATGTAAAATATTACAGAGTGTTCCGTAGACCCCCCGTTAATATATGGTCTGGCTTTTTGATAAATGTATATAATATGTATTTATATATGTATAGTAACACTAATCTTCATTTGTCCATTGCCCCCACCTTTCCTTATACATGAGCAGAGTTTGATTTCTAAGCACGTGAGTGTCTTTCTCTTTGGAAATATGTTCATTTCTGTCAGTTATTAGATAACACCATAAGTGATATCAGAGGGTATAGGTCTTTTGCTTTCCGATCGACCTCATGTTTTGTAATTATCTCCAGGCTCATCTATGGTGCCTCAAAGAGCAGTGCTTCATTGTTTTCCATGGCTTATATTACATTGCGTACATGGATAAATTCTTCTTGGTGCATTCCTCGGTTGATGGACATTTTCGTTGCTTCCAAGTGTTGCCTATGGTAAATATTGCTGGAATGCAGGATTGCCAGCCTGTGATTTTTGATTTTCCTTTTCTCAGTTGATAGACCCAGCAGTGGGTATGATTGATTGACTGGTATGGTAGCTCAACGTTTACCTTTTCAAGGCACCTCAATTGTGCTTTCATTAGTGGCTCTTACCACGTCCCCCTTAGAATCGAGGGTACGCATTTCTCCACAATCACGTCAGCATTTCTGGTTTGCAGCATTTTTGTTGATGGCCATTCTGACTGGTGTGAGCTGATAGGTGTTTGTAATTTGGGTTTACATGTCTGTAAAAATTCCTACAATTCATCATTTTTCCACGCCTTTTTCTTTTCTGTTAAAAGAAAAAAGAACAAAAGTGTGAGTATAATATACCTCTTCAAATTTTCTTTTTGGAAGGTTGCACTCTAGAATTTTTTGGTCGATTTTCGACCTCAGTATTTTTTGGAGGGCAGGTGTCATTTACAGACCTGCAATTGGTGAATATTTAGTGACCTTTTGCAGTGGGTTTAAAGCTGCTGTGGTGGGAAACGTCCACAAGGATGCAGCATTTCTCCATTCCCAAATCTGGGTACTAGGGCAGCAGAGCCGTTCTGGAAGTCGTTTGCCTAGGTTGTAAATTTGAATGGAATGTGCCAGGAAAACCCCCCATAAGTTTATGTCTCATTACTCCTAGTTCGTTGTTTTAATTTTTTCAGTTGGGGTAATGGTTAGAATGTTGCTTGTCCAAGGTGTACACACTCTGGTTCATCTACATATTCTATATACCTATTTATGTAGAGATCCTCTTCCCCTGTAAATTATTACAGAGTGTTCCGTAAACCTTCCTTGCTATATGGTCGGTCTTTTTGATATATGTATATAATATGTATTTGTATACATATGGTAACGCTAATCTTCATTTATCCATTCCCCACACCTTTCCTTTTAGATAAGCATAGGTTTTTTTAAATACGTCTGTGATTGACTTTCTCTGTGGAAATATGTTCATTTGTGTCAGTTATTAGATAACGCCTATAAGTGATATCATAGGATATAGGACTTTTGCTTTCCGACTTACCTCATGTTCTGTGATTATCTCCAAGATCATCTATGGTGCCTCAAAGAGCAGTGTTTCATTGTTTTCCATGGCTAGTATTCATTGTGTACATGGACCACTTCTTCTTTATCCTTTCATCTGTTGATGGACATTTTGGTTGCTTCACTGTCTTGTCTATAGTGAATAAGGCTGCAGTGCAGCTTTTGCAGCCCGGGTCTTCTTCATTCTGGTCTTCTCAGGTGAGAGGCCCATTGGTGCGCCTGCTGGATTGAATGGTACCTCAATTTTTCCTTTTCAACGCAGCTCCTTTCTGTTCTCATTATTAGCGTTTAACCCTTTTGCATCTCACAAGCAGCTAGAGGGTACACAGTTCTCTAAAACCTCTTCAGCATTTATTGTTTGTAGACTTTTTGCCAATGGTCAGTCGACTGGTGTGAGTTGAAAACTTTTTGTAGATTAGATTGCATGAGTCTAATACTTCCTGAGGTGGAGCTTTTATCCATTTTCCTTTCTTTAAAAAGAGAGTGAGTAAAACTTACCTCTTCATACTATCTTCTTGAAAATTTGGCCTGTTTTGAATTTTTTGTATCCATTCCCTACCTCAGCACAATTTTGAGGGCAGGTGTCCTTTACAGCCCTGAGTCCTTGTGAATGGTAAGTGACCATTAGCTGTGGGTTAAAAGCTGCTCTTGCGGGAATCGGCCACAAGGCGGCAGCATTTCTCCTTTACCAAATCTGGTTACTAGGGCAACAGAGCCTTACTGGAAGTGGTGTTCTAGGTTGTAAATTAGAATGGAATGTGCGAGGAAACAGCCCTTTAAGTTTATGTCTCATTACTTCTTGTTGGTATTTTGAACTTAATTTTTATTTCTTATCACAGCAAACTTGATTACAATGTTTTGTTTTTTCTAGGTGTGCAAGATGTGGTTCTTTCACACATATGCATATATCTATTCTTCTTCGGATCCTTTTCCCATGTAGGTTATGACACAATGTTGAGTAGTCTTCTCTTGGTATTGCGTAGGTCTTTGGTGATTATATATTTCACATGTGTTTGTATCTCTCTGTTAACCTCAATATGGTAATGTATCCAATCCTCACACCTTTCCATTTGGTGAACCATAAGTTTTTTTAATGAATCTATGATAGTGTTTCTCTGTGGAAATATCTTTGTTTGTATCATTTTTTAGGTAACACCTATATGTGATATGATAGGATATGTGTCTTTCGCTTTCTCACTTACTCCAACTTGCATGATTACTTCTAGACTCATCTATGGTGCTGCAAATGGCATTGTTTCATTTTTTCACTAGCTCCTCTTCCATCTGTACAGGTAGCAGTTCTTCTTTGTCCACCCATCTGTCGGTGGACTTTTTGGTTACTTCCATATCTTGGCTATTGTAATACTATGCAGTGTAGATTTGCGTGCCTGTGTTCTTCCAATTCTCTCTTCTTAGTTTATAGGTCTAGGCATAGGTCTGCTAGATCATATGGTAGCTCAATGGTTACCTTTTAAAGGCACCTCTATTCTGTTCTCCTTAGTGGCTCTTTCCAGGTTACGTCCCACTTAAAGTGGAGGGTATGTATTTCTTCCCAGCACCTTCAGCATTTATTCTTTGTAGTTTTTGCTGATGGTTATTCTGAGTGGTGTGAGCTGATACCTCTTTGTGGTTGAATTTGCATGTGTCTCATAATGTGTTGAAATTGAGCTTTAAGACATGTCCTTTTAATTTTTCCAGCTGTGATTAGAGCTTATTTCTTCAAAGTGTTTTCTTAAAGTATGTGTCACCATTTGAAATAGTTTGGCCATTATCTCCCTCAAGACATTTTGAGGGCAGGTTTCATTTACAGCCCTGAAGTACTTGTTCATATGAAGTGACCATTAGCTCAGGCTTTAAACCTGCTTTTGCAGGTAATGGCCAGAGAGCGGCAGCTTTTCTACGTTCCCCATGCTGGTACTAGGGAAACAGACCTACAGGCCAGTGGTGTTCTTCGGTTATAAATTAGAGTGCAATGTGCCCGGATAAACCCACAAATGTTGATGTCTCCTTGCTTTTGTTTGTTTTTAATTTAATTTATATTTATTATTAGAGTAATATTCCATTGTGTACGTGGACCACTTCTTCTTGGTGCATTCCTCGGTTGATGGACATTTTCATTGCTTCCAAGTGCTGGCTATGGTAAATATTGCTGGCGTACAGGTTTGCCAGCCTGTGATTTTTGATTCTCATTTTCTCAGGTGATAGGCCAAGCAGTGGTTGTGATTGATTGACTGGTAGCTCAATGTTTCCCTTTTCAAAGCACCTACGTTGTGTTTTCATTAGTGGCTCTTTACATGCCCCCCCTTACAACCGAGGGTACGCATTTCTCCACACTCCCTTCACCGTTTATTTTTGGCAGCATTTTTCCTAATGGCCATTCTGATTGCTGTGAGCTGATAGGTATTTGTAATATGGGCATGCATGACATTAAAATTTTTAAATTCATCATATTCCTACGCCTTTTTCTTTTCTCTTAAAAGAAAAAACCGTAAGTACAATAGAGCTCTTGAAATTGACTTCTTCGAAGGTTGCCCTCTTTTGAATTTTTTGGTCGATTTTTGACCCCAGAAATTTTTTGGAGGGCAGGTGTCATTGACAGAACTGCAAGTTGGTGAAAATTTAGTGACCTTTTGCAGTGGGTTCAAAGCTGCTGTTGTGGGAAACGTCCACAAGGAGGTAGCTTTTCTCCATTCCCCAATCTGGGTACTAGGGCAGCAGAGCCCTTCTGGAAGTCATTGTCCTAGGTTATAAATTAGAATGGAATTTGCCAGGAGAAATCCCCATAAGTTTATGTCTCATTACTTCTTCTTGGTTTTTAAAATTTTTTTAATCTGGGTAAAGTTTAGAATATTGTTTGTCCTAGGTGTACACCATCTGGTCCATTTGTACATTATGTATGTCTATTAATGTACAGATCCTCTTCCCATGTAAAATATTACAGTGTTCCATCGACCTCCCTTGCTATATGTTCGGTCTTTTTGATACATGTATATAATATGTATTTGTATATGTATAGTAACACTAATCCTCATTTCTCAATTTCCCCCCTCCTTTCCTTTTAGATGAGCATAGTTTGTTTTGTTTTCTAAGCCTGTGAGTGTCTTTCTCTTTGGAAATATGTTCATCTGTGTCAGTTATTAGATAAGGCCATAAGTGATTATATAGGCTATAGGTCTTTTGCTTTCCGACCTACTTCATGTTTTGTGATTATCTCCAGGCTCATCTGTGGTGCCTCAAAGAGCAGCGCTTCAGTGTTTTCCATGGCTAATATTCCATTGTGTACATGGACCACTTCTTCTTGGTGCACTCCTCTGTTGATGGACATTTTCCTTGCTTCCAAGTGTTGCCTATGGTAAATATTGCTGGAGGGCAGGATTGCCAGCCTGTGATTTGTGATTTTCATTTTCTCAGGTGATAGACCCAGCAGTGGTTATGATTGATTGACTGGTATGGTAGCTCAACGTTTACCTTTTCAAGGCACCTCAATTGTGCTTTCATTAGTGGCTCTTACCACGTCCCCCTTAGAATCGAGGGTACGCACTTCTCCACAATCACGTCAGCATTTCTTGTTTGCAGCATTTTTGTTGATGGCCATTCTGACTGGTGTGAGCTGATAGGTGTTTGTAATTTGGGTTTACATGTCTGTAAAAATTCCTACAATTCATCATTTTTCCACGCCTTTTTCTTTTCTGTTAAAAGAAAAAAGAACAAAAGTGTGAGTATAATATACCTCTTCAAATTTTCTTTTTGGAAGGTTGCACTCTAGAATTTTTTGGTCGATTTTCGACCTCAGTATTTTTTGGAGGGCAGGTGTCATTTACAGACCTGCAATTGGTGAATATTTAGTGACCTTTTGCAGTGGGTTTAAAGCTGCTGTGGTGGGAAACGGCCACAAGGATGCAGCATTTCTCCATTCCCAAATCTGGGTACTAGGGCAGCAGAGCCGTTCTGGAAGTCGTTTGCCTAGGTTGTAAATTTGAATGGAATGTGCCAGGAAAACCCCCCATAAGTTTATGTCTCATTACTCCTAGTTCGTTGTTTTAATTTTTTCAATTGGGGTAATGGTTAGAATGTTGCTTGTCCAAGGTGTACACACTCTGGTTCATCTACATATTCTATATACCTATTTATGTAGAGATCCTCTTCCCCTGTAAATTATTACAGAGTGTTCCGTAAACCTTCCTTGCTATATGGTCGGTCTTTTTGATATATGTATATAATATGTATTTGTATACATATGGTAACGCTAATCTTCATTTATCCATTCCCCCCACCTTTCCTTTTAGATAAGCATAGTTTTTTTTTTAATAAGTCTGTGATTGACTTTCTCTGTGGAAATATGTTCATTTGTGTCAGTTATTAGATAACGCCTATAAGTGATATCATAGGATATAGGACTTTTGCTTTCCGACTTACCTCATGTTCTGTGATTATCTCCAAGATCATCTATGGTGCCTCAAAGAGCAGTGTTTCATTGTTTTCTATGGCTAGTATTCATTGTGTACATGGACCACTTCTTCTTTATCCTTTCATCTGTTGATGGACATTTTGGTTGGTTCACTGTCTTGTCTATGGTGAATAAGGCTGCAGTGCAGCTTTTGCAGCCCGGGTCTTCTTCATTCTGGTCTTCTCAGGTGAGAGGCCCATTGGTGCGCCTGCTGGATTGAATGGTACCTCAATTTTTCCTTTTCAACGCAGCTCCTTTCTGTTCTCATTATTAGCGTTTAACCCTTTTGCATCTCACCAGCAGCTAGAGGGTACACAGTTCTCTAAAACCTCTTCAGCATTTATTGTTTGTAGACTTTTTGCCAATGGTCAGTCGACTGGTGTGAGTTGAAAACTTTTTGTAGATTAGATTGCATGAGTCTAATACTTCCTGAGGTGGAGCTTTTATCCATTTTCCTTTCTTTAAAAAGAGAGTGAGTAAAACTTACCTCTTCATACTATCTTCTTGAAAATTTGGCCTGTTTTGAATTTTTTGTATCCATTCCCTACCTCAGCACAATTTTGAGGGCAGGTGTCCTTTACAGCCCTGAGTCCTTGTGAATGGTAAGTGACCATTAGCTGTGGGTTAAAAGCTGCTCTTGCGGGAATCGGCCACAAGGCGGCAGCATTTCTCCTTTACCAAATCTGGTTACTAGGGCAACAGAGCCTTACTGGAAGTGGTGTTCTAGGTTGTAAATTAGAATGGAATGTGCGAGGAAACAGCCCTTTAAGTTTATGTCTCATTACTTCTTGTTGGTATTTTGAATTTAATTTTTATTTCTTATCACAGCAAACTTGATTACAATGTTTTGTTTGTTCTAGGTGTGCAAGATGTGGTTCTTTCACACACATGCATATATCTATTCTTCTTCGGATCCTTTTCCCATGTAGGTAATGACACAATGTTGAGTAGACTTCTCTTGGTATTGCGTAGGTCTTTGGTGATTATATATTTCACATGTGTTTGTATCTCTCTGTTAACCTCAATATGGTAATGTATCCAATCCTCACACCTTTCCATTTGGTGAACCATAAGTTTTTTTAATGAATCTATGATAGTGTTTCTCTGTGGAAATATCTTTGTTTGTATCATTTTTTAGGTAACACCTATATGTGATATGATAGGATATGTGTCTTTCGCTTTCTCACTTACTCCAAGTTGCGTGATTACTTCTAGACTCATCTATGGTGCTGCAAATGGCATTGTTTCATTTTTTCACTAGCTCCTATTCCATCTGTACAGGTAGCAGTTCTTCTTTGTCCACCCATCTGTCGGTGGACTTTTTGGTTACTTCCATATCTTGGCTATTGTAATACTATGCAATGTAGATTTGCGTGCCTGTGTCCTTCCAATTCTCTCTTCTTCGTTTATAGGTCTAGGCATAGGTCTGCTAGATCATATGGTAGCTCAATGGTTACCTTTTAAAGGCACCTCTATTCTGTTCTCCTTAGTGGCTCTTTCCAGGTTACGTCCCACTTAAAGTGGAGGGTATGTATTTCTTCCCAGCACCTTCAGCATTTATTCTTTGTAGTTTTTGCTGATGGTTATTCTGAGTGGTGTGAGCTGATACCTCTTTGTGGTTGAATTTGCATGTGTCTCATAATGTGTTGAAATTGAGCTTTAAGACATGTCCTTTTAATTTTTCCAGCTGTGATTAGAGCTTATTTCTTCAAAGTGTTTTCTTAAAGTATGTGTCACCATTTGAAATATTTTGGCCATTATCTCCCTCAAGACATTTTGAGGGCAGGTTTCATTTACAGCCCTGAAGTACTTGTTCATATGAAGTGACCATTAGCTCAGGCTTTAAACCTGCTTTTGCAGGTAATGGCCAGAGAGCGGCAGCCTTTCTACGTTCCCCATGCTGGTACTAGGGAAACAGACCTACCGGCCAGTGGTGTTCTTCGGTTATAAATTAGAGTGCAATGTGCCCGGATAAACCCACAAATGTTGATGTCTCCTTGCTTTTGTTTGTTTTTAATTTAATTTATATTTATTATTAGAGTAATATTCCATTGTGTACGTGGACCACTTCTTCTTGGTGCATTCCTCGGTTGATGGACATTTTCATTGCTTCCAAGTGCTGGCTATGGTAAATATTGCTGGCGTACAGGTTTGCCAGCCTGTGATTTTTGATTCTCATTTTCTCAGGTGATAGGCCAAGCAGTGGTTGTGATTGATTGACTGGTAGCTCAATGTTTCCCTTTTCAAAGCACCTACGTTGTGTTTTCATTAGTGGCTCTTTACATGCCCCCCCTTACAACCGAGGGTACGCATTTCTCCACACTCCCTTCACCGTTTATTTTTGGCAGCATTTTTCCTAATGGCCATTCTGATTGCTGTGAGCTGATAGGTTTTTGTAATATGGGTATGCATGACATTAAAATTATTAAAATTCATCATATTCCTACGCCTTTTTCTTTTCTCTTAAAAGAAAAAACCGTAAGTATAATAGAGCTCTTGAAATTGACTTCTTCGAAGGTTGCCCTCTTTTGAATTTTTTGGTCGATTTTTGACCCCAGAAATTTTTTGGAGGGCAGGTGTCATTTACAGAACTGCAAGTTGGTGAAAATTTAGTGACCTTTTGCAGTGGGTTCAAAGCTGCTGTTGTGGGAAACGTCCACAAGGAGGTAGCTTTTCTCCATTCCCCAATCTGGGTACTAGGGCAGCAGAGCCCTTCTGGAAGTCATTGTCCTAGGTTATAAATTAGAATGGAATTTGCCAGGAGAAATCCCCATAAGTTTATGTCTCATTACTTCTTCTTGGTTTTTAAAATTTTTTTAATCTGGGTAAAGTTTAGAATATTGTTTGTCCTAGGTGTACACCATCTGGTCCATTTGTACATTATGTATGTCTATTAATGTACAGATCCTCTTCCCATGTAAAATATTACAGTGTTCCATCGACCTCCCTTGCTATATGTTCGGTCTTTTTGATACATGTATATAATATGTATTTGTATATGTATAGTAACACTAATCCTCATTTCTCAATTTCCCCCCTCCTTTCCTTTTAGATGAGCATAGTTTGTTTTGTTTTCTAAGCCTGTGAGTGTCTTTCTCTTTGGAAATATGTTCATCTGTGTCAGTTATTAGATAAGGCCATAAGTGATTATATAGGCTATAGGTCTTTTGCTTTCCGACCTACTTCATGTTTTGTGATTATCTCCAGGCTCATCTGTGGTGCCTCAAAGAGCAGCGCTTCAGTGTTTTCCATGGCTAATATTCCATTGTGTACATGGACCACTTCTTCTTGGTGCACTCCTCTGTTGATGGACATTTTCCTTGCTTCCAAGTGTTGCCTATGGTAAATATTGCTGGAGGGCAGGATTGCCAGCCTGTGATTTGTGATTTTCATTTTCTCAGGTGATAGACCCAGCAGTGGTTATGATTGATTGACTGGTATGGTAGCTCAACGTTTACCTTTTCAAGGCACCTCAATTGTGCTCTCATTAGTGGCTCTTACCACGTCCCCCTTAGAATCGAGGGTACGCACTTCTCCACAATCACGTCAGCATTTCTTGTTTGCAGCATTTTTGTTGATGGCCATTCTGACTGGTGTGAGCTGATAGGTGTTTGTAATTTGGGTTTACATGTCTGTAAAAATTCCTACAATTCATCATTTTTCCACGCCTTTTTCTTTTCTGTTAAAAGAAAAAAGAACAAAAGTGTGAGTATAATATACCTCTTCAAATTTTCTTTTTGGAAGGTTGCACTCTAGAATTTTTTGGTCGATTTTCGACCTCAGTATTTTTTGGAGGGCAGGTGTCATTTACAGACCTGCAATTGGTGAATATTTAGTGACCTTTTGCAGTGGGTTTAAAGCTGCTGTGGTGGGAAACGGCCACAAGGATGCAGCATTTCTCCATTCCCAAATCTGGGTACTAGGGCAGCAGAGCCGTTCTGGAAGTCGTTTGCCTAGGTTGTAAATTTGAATGGAATGTGCCAGGAAAACCCCCCATAAGTTTATGTCTCATTACTCCTAGTTCGTTGTTTTAATTTTTTCAATTGGGGTAATGGTTAGAATGTTGCTTGTCCAAGGTGTACACACTCTGGTTCATCTACATATTCTATATACCTATTTATGTAGAGATCCTCTTCCCCTGTAAATTATTACAGAGTGTTCCGTAAACCTTCCTTGCTATATGGTCGGTCTTTTTGATATATGTATATAATATGTATTTGTATACATATGGTAACGCTAATCTTCATTTATCCATTCCCCCCACCTTTCCTTTTAGATAAGCATAGTTTTTTTTTTAATAAGTCTGTGATTGACTTTCTCTGTGGAAATATGTTCATTTGTGTCAGTTATTAGATAACGCCTATAAGTGATATCATAGGATATAGGACTTTTGCTTTCCGACTTACCTCATGTTCTGTGATTATCTCCAAGATCATCTATGGTGCCTCAAAGAGCAGTGTTTCATTGTTTTCTATGGCTAGTATTCATTGTGTACATGGACCACTTCTTCTTTATCCTTTCATCTGTTGATGGACATTTTGGTTGGTTCACTGTCTTGTCTATGGTGAATAAGGCTGCAGTGCAGCTTTTGCAGCCCGGGTCTTCTTCATTCTGGTCTTCTCAGGTGAGAGGCCCATTGGTGCGCCTGCTGGATTGAATGGTACCTCAATTTTTCCTTTTCAACGCAGCTCCTTTCTGTTCTCATTATTAGCGTTTAACCCTTTTGCATCTCACCAGCAGCTAGAGGGTACACAGTTCTCTAAAACCTCTTCAGCATTTATTGTTTGTAGACTTTTTGCCAATGGTCAGTCGACTGGTGTGAGTTGAAAACTTTTTGTAGATTAGATTGCATGAGTCTAATACTTCCTGAGGTGGAGCTTTTATCCATTTTCCTTTCTTTAAAAAGAGAGTGAGTAAAACTTACCTCTTCATACTATCTTCTTGAAAATTTGGCCTGTTTTGAATTTTTTGTATCCATTCCCTACCTCAGCACAATTTTGAGGGCAGGTGTCCTTTACAGCCCTGAGTCCTTGTGAATGGTAAGTGACCATTAGCTGTGGGTTAAAAGCTGCTCTTGCGGGAATCGGCCACAAGGCGGCAGCATTTCTCCTTTACCAAATCTGGTTTCTAGGGCAACAGAGCCTTACTGGAAGTGGTGTTCTAGGTTGTAAATTAGAATGGAATGTGCGAGGAAAAAGCCCTTTAAGTTTATGTCTCATTACTTCTTGTTGGTATTTTGAACTTAATTTTTATTTCTTATCACAGCAAACTTGATTACAATGTTTTGTTTGTTCTAGGTGTGCAAGATGTGGTTCTTTCACACACATGCATATATCTATTCTTCTTCGGATCCTTTTCCCATGTAGGTAATGACACAATGTTGAGTAGACTTCTCTTGGTATTGCGTAGGTCTTTGGTGATTATATATTTCACATGTGTTTGTATCTCTCTGTTAACCTCAATATGGTAATGTATCCAATCCTCACACCTTTCCATTTGGTGAACCATAAGTTTTTTTAATGAATCTATGATAGTGTTTCTCTGTGGAAATATCTTTGTTTGTATCATTTTTTAGGTAACACCTATATGTGATATGATAGGATATGTGTCTTTCGCTTTCTCACTTACTCCAAGTTGCGTGATTACTTCTAGACTCATCTATGGTGCTGCAAATGGCATTGTTTCATTTTTTCACTAGCTCCTATTCCATCTGTACAGGTAGCAGTTCTTCTTTGTCCACCCATCTGTCGGTGGACTTTTTGGTTACTTCCATATCTTGGCTATTGTAATACTATGCAATGTAGATTTGCGTGCCTGTGTCCTTCCAATTCTCTCTTCTTCGTTTATAGGTCTAGGCATAGGTCTGCTAGATCATATGGTAGCTCAATGGTTACCTTTTAAAGGCACCTCTATTCTGTTCTCCTTAGTGGCTCTTTCCAGGTTACGTCCCACTTAAAGTGGAGGGTATGTATTTCTTCCCAGCACCTTCAGCATTTATTCTTTGTAGTTTTTGCTGATGGTTATTCTGAGTGGTGTGAGCTGATACCTCTTTGTGGTTGAATTTGCATGTGTCTCATAATGTGTTGAAATTGAGCTTTAAGACATGTCCTTTTAATTTTTCCAGCTGTGATTAGAGCTTATTTCTTCAAAGTGTTTTCTTAAAGTATGTGTCACCATTTGAAATATTTTGGCCATTATCTCCCTCAAGACATTTTGAGGGCAGGTTTCATTTACAGCCCTGAAGTACTTGTTCATATGAAGTGACCATTAGCTCAGGCTTTAAACCTGCTTTTGCAGGTAATGGCCAGAGAGCGGCAGCCTTTCTACGTTCCCCATGCTGGTACTAGGGAAACAGACCTACCGGCCAGTGGTGTTCTTCGGTTATAAATTAGAGTGCAATGTGCCCGGATAAACCCACAAATGTTGATGTCTCCTTGCTTTTGTTTGTTTTTAATTTAATTTATATTTATTATTAGAGTAATATTCCATTGTGTACGTGGACCACTTCTTCTTGGTGCATTCCTCGGTTGATGGACATTTTCATTGCTTCCAAGTGCTGGCTATGGTAAATATTGCTGGCGTACAGGTTTGCCAGCCTGTGATTTTTGATTCTCATTTTCTCAGGTGATAGGCCAAGCAGTGGTTGTGATTGATTGACTGGTAGCTCAATGTTTCCCTTTTCAAAGCACCTACGTTGTGTTTTCATTAGTGGCTCTTTACATGCCCCCCCTTACAACCGAGGGTACGCATTTCTCCACACTCCCTTCACCGTTTATTTTTGGCAGCATTTTTCCTAATGGCCATTCTGATTGCTGTGAGCTGATAGGTTTTTGTAATATGGGTATGCATGACATTAAAATTTTTAAATTCATCATATACCTACGCCTTTTTCTTTTCTCTTAAAAGAAAAAACCGTAAGTATAATAGAGCTCTTGAAATTGACTTCTTCGAAGGTTGCCCTCTTTTGAATTTTTTTCGTCGATTTTTGACCCCAGAAATTTTTTGGAGGGCAGGTGTCATTGACAGAACTGCAAGTTGGTGAAAATTTAGTGACCTTTTGCAGTGGGTTCAAAGCTGCTGTTGTGGGAAACGTCCACAAGGAGGTAGCTTTTCTCCATTCCCCAATCTGGGTACTAGGGCAGCAGAGCCCTTCTGGAAGTCATTGTCCTAGGTTATAAATTAGAATGGAATTTGCCAGGAGAAATCCCCATAAGTTTATGTCTCATTACTTCTTCTTGGTTTTTAAAATTTTTTTAATCTGGGTAAAGTTTAGAATATTGTTTGTCCTAGGTGTACACCATCTGGTCCATTTGTACATTATGTATGTCTATTAATGTACAGATCCTCTTCCCATGTAAAATATTACAGTGTTCCATCAACCTCCCTTGCTATATGTTCGGTCTTTTTGATACATGTATATAATAAGTATTTGTATATGTATAGTAACACTAATCCTCATTTCTCAATTTCCCCCCTCCTTTCTTTTTAGATGAGCATAGTTTGTTTTGTTTTCTAAGCCTGTGAGTGTCTTTCTCTTTGGAAATATGTTCATCTGTGTCAGTTATTAGATAAGGCCATAAGTGATTATATAGGCTATAGGTCTTTTGCTTTCCGACCTACTTCATGTTTTGTGATTATCTCCAGGCTCATCTGTGGTGCCTCAAAGAGCAGCGCTTCAGTGTTTTCCATGGCTAATATTCCATTGTGTACATGGACCACTTCTTCTTGGTGCATTCCTCTGTTGATGGACATTTTCCTTGCTTCCAAGTGTTGCCTATGGTAAATATTGCTGGAGGGCAGGATTGCCAGCCTGTGATTTTTGATTTTCCTTTTCTCAGGTGATAGACCCAGCAGTGGTTATGATTGATTGACTGGTATGGTAGCTCAACGTTTACCTTTTCAAGGCACCTCAATTGTGCTCTCATTAGTGGCTCTTACCACGTCCCCCTTAGAATCGAGGGTACGCACTTCTCCACAATCACGTCAGCATTTCTTGTTTGCAGCATTTTTGTTGATGGCCATTCTGACTGGTGTGAGCTGATAGGTGTTTGTAATTTGGGTTTACATGTCTGTAAAAATTCCTACAATTCATCATTTTTCCACGCCTTTTTCTTTTCTGTTTAAAGAAAAAAGAACAAAAGTGTGAGTATAATATACCTCTTCAAATTTTCTTTTTGGAAGGTTGCACTCTAGAATTTTTTGGTCGATTTTCGACCTCAGTATTTTTTGGAGGGCAGGTGTCATTTACAGACCTGCAATTGGTGAATATTTAGTAACCTTTTGCAGTGGGTTTAAAGCTGCTGTGGTGGGAAACGGCCACAAGGATGCAGCATTTCTCCATTCCCAAATCTGGGTACTAGGGCAGCACAGCCGTTCTGGAAGTCGTTTGCCTAGGTTGTAAATTTGAATGGAATGTGCCAGGAAAACCCCCCATAAGTTTATGTCTCATTACTCCTAGTTCGTTGTTTTAATTTTTTCAATTGGGGTAATGGTTAGAATGTTGCTTGTCCAAGGTGTACACACTCTGGTTCATCTACATATTCTATATACCTATTTATGTAGAGATCCTCTTCCCCTGTAAATTATTACAGAGTGTTCCGTAAACCTTCCTTGCTATATGGTCGGTCTTTTTGATATATGTATATAATATGTATTTGTATACATATGGTAACGCTAATCTTCATTTATCCATTCCCCCCACCTTTCCTTTTAGATAAGCATAGTTTTTTTTTAATACGTCTGTGATTGACTTTCTCTGTGGAAATATGTTCATTTGTGTCAGTTATTAGATAACGCCTATAAGTGATATCATAGGATATAGGACTTTTGCTTTCCGACTTACCTCATGTTCTGTGATTATCTCCAAGGTCATCTATGGTGCCTCAAAGAGCAGTGTTTCATTGTTTTCCATGGCTAGTATTCATTGTGTACATGGACCACTTCTTCTTTATCCTTTCATCTGTTGATGGACATTTTGGTTGCTTCACTGTCTTGGCTATGGTGAATAAGGTTGCAGTGCAGCTTTTGCAGCCCGGGTCTTCTTCATTCTGGTCTTCTCAGGTGAGAGGCCCATTGGTGCGTCTGCTGGATTGAATGGTACCTCAATTTTTCCTTTTCAACGCAGCTCCTTTCTGTTCTCATTATTAGCGTTTAACCCTTTGGCATCTCACCAGCAGCTAGAGGGTACACAGTTCTCTAAAACCTCTTCAGCATTTATTGTTTGTAGACTTTTTGCCAATGGTCAGTCGACTGGTGTGAGTTGAAAACTTTTTGTAGATTAGATTGCATGAGTCTAATACTTCCTGAGGTGGAGCTTTTATCCATTTTCCTTTCTTTAAAAAGAGAGTGAGTAAAACTTACCTCTTCATACTATCTTCTTGAAAATTTGGCCTGTTTTGAATTTTTTGTATCCATTCCCTACCTCAGCACAATTTTGAGGGCAGGTGTCCTTTACAGCCCTGAGTCCTTGTGAATGGTAAGTGACCATTAGCTGTGGGTTAAAAGCTGCTCTTGCGGGAATCGGCCACAAGGCGGCAGCATTTCTCCTTTACCAAATCTGGTTACTAGGGCAACAGAGCCTTACTGGAAGTGGTGTTCTAGGTTGTAAATTAGAATGGAATGTGCGAGGTAAAAGCCCTTTAAGTTTATGTCTCATTACTTCTTGTTGGTATTTTGAACTTAATTTTTATTTCTTATCACAGCAAACTTGATTACAATGTTTTGTTTGTTCTAGGTGTGCAAGATGTGGTTCTTTCACACATATGCATATATCTATTCTTCGGATCCTTTTCCCATGTAGGTTATGACACAATGTTGAGTAGTCTTCTCTTGGTATTGCGTAGGTCTTTGGTGATTATATATTTCACATGTGTTTGTATCTCTCTGTTAACCTCAATATGGTAATGTATCCAATCCTCACACCTTTCCATTTGGTGAACCATAAGTTTTTTTAATGAATCTATGATAGTGTTTCTCTGTGGAAATATCTTTGTTTGTATCATTTTTTAGGTAACACCTATATGTGATATGATAGGATATGTGTCTTTCGCTTTCTCACTTACTCCAAGTTGCGTGATTACTTCTAGACTCATCTATGGTGCTGCAAATGACATTTTTTCATTTTTTCACTAGCTCTTATTCCATCTGTACAGGTAGCAGTACTTCTTTGTCCACCCATCTGTCGGTGGACTTTTTGGTTACTTCCATATCTTGGCTATTGTAATACTATGCAATGTAGATTTGCGTGCCTGTGTCCTTCCAATTCTCTCTTCTTCGTTTATAGGTCTAGGCATAGGTCTGCTAGATCATATGGTAGCTCAATGGTTACCTTTTAAAGGCACCTCTATTCTGTTCTCCTTAGTGGCTCTTTCCAGGTTACGTCCCTCTTAAAGTGGAGGGTATGTATTTCTTCCCAGCACCTTCAGCATTTATTCTTTGTAGTTTTTGCTGATGGTTATTCTGAGTGGTGTGAGCTGATACCTCTTTGTGGTTGAATTTGCATGTGTCTCATAATGTGTTGAAATTGAGCTTTAAGACATGTCCTTTTAATTTTTCCAGCTGTGATTAGAGCTTATTTCTTCAAAGTGTTTTCTTAAAGTATGTGTCACCATTTGAAATAGTTTGGCCATTATCTCCCTCAAGACATTTTGAGGGCAGGTTTCATTTACAGCCCTGAAGTACTTGTTCATATGAAGTGACCATTAGCTCAGGCTTTAAACCTGCTTTTGCAGGTAATGGCCAGAGAGTGGCAGCCTTTCTACGTTCCCCATGCTGGTACTAGGGAAACAGACCTACCGGCCAGTGGTGTTCTTCGGTTATAAATTAGAGTGCAATGTGCCCGGATAAACCCACAAATGTTGATGTCTCCTTGCTTTTGTTTGTTTTTAATTTAATTTATATTTATTATTAGAGTAATATTCCATTGTGTACGTGGACCACTTCTTCTTGGTGCATTCCTCGGTTGATGGACATTTTCATTGCTTCCAAGTGCTGGCTATGGTAAATATTGCTGGCGTACAGGTTTGCCAGCCTGTGATTTTTGATTCTCATTTTCTCAGGTGATAGGCCAAGCAGTGGTTGTGATTGATTGACTGGTAGCTCAATGTTTCCCTTTTCAAAGCACCTACGTTGTGTTTTCATTAGTGGCTCTTTACATGCCCCCCCTTACAACCGAGGGTACGCATTTCTCCACACTCCCTTCACCGTTTATTTTTGGCAGCATTTTTCCTAATGGCCATTCTGATTGCTGTGAGCTGATAGGTTTTTGTAATATGGGTATGCATGACATTAAAATTTTTAAATTCATCATATTCCTACGCCTTTTTCTTTTCTCTTAAAAGAAAAAACCGTAAGTATAATAGAGCTCTTGAAATTGACTTCTTCGAAGGTTGCCCTCTTTTGAATTTTTTGGTCGATTTTTGACCCCAGAAATTTTTTGGAGGGCAGGTGTCATTTACAGAACTGCAAGTTGGTAAAAATTTAGTGACCTTTTGCTGTGGGTTCAAAGCTGCTGTTGTGGGAAACGTCCACAAGGAGGTAGCTTTTCTCCATTCCCCAATCTGGGTACTAGGGCAGCAGAGCCTTTCTGGAAGTCATTGTCCTAGGTTATAAATTAGAATGGAATTTGCCAGGAGAAATCCCCATAAGTTTATGTCTCATTACTTCTTCTTGGTTTTTAAAATTTTTTTAATCTGGGTAAAGTTTAGAATATTGTTTGTCCTAGGTGTACACCATCTGGTCCATTTGTACATTATGTATGTCTATTAATGTACAGATCCTCTTCCCATGTAAAATATTACAGTGTTCCATCGACCTCCCTTGCTATATGTTCGGTCTTTTTGATACATGTATATAATAAGTATTTGTATATGTATAGTAACACTAATCCTCATTTCTCAATTTCCCCCCTCCTTTCCTTTTAGATGAGCATAGTTTGTTTTGTTTTCTAAGCCTGTGAGTGTCTTTCTCTTTGGAAATATGTTCATCTGTGTCAGTTATTAGATAAGGCCATAAGTGATTATATAGGCTATAGGTCTTTTGCTTTCCGACCTACTTCATGTTTTGTGATTATCTCCAGGCTCATCTGTGGTGCCTCAAAGAGCAGCGCTTCAGTGTTTTCCATGGCTAATATTCCATTGTGTACATGGACCACTTCTTCTTGGTGCATTCCTCTGTTGATGGACATTTTCCTTGCTTCCAAGTGCTGCCTATGGTAAATATTGCTGGAGGGCAGGATTGCCAGCCTGTGATTTTTGATTTTCCTTTTCTCAGGTGATAGACCCAGCAGTGGTTATGATTGATTGACTGGTATGGTAGCTCAACGTTTACCTTTTCAAGGCACCTCAATTGTGCTCTCATTAGTGGCTCTTACCACGTCCCCCTTAGAATCGAGGGTACGCACTTCTCCACAATCACGTCAGCATTTCTTGTTTGCAGCATTTTTGTTGATGGCCATTCTGACTGGTGTGAGCTGATAGGTGTTTGTAATTTGGGTTTACATGTCTGTAAAAATTCCTACAATTCATCATTTTTCCACGCCTTTTTCTTTTCTGTTAAAAGAAAAAAGAACAAAAGTGTGAGTATAATATACCTCTTCAAATTTTCTTTTTGGAAGGTTGCACTCTAGAATTTTTTGGTCGATTTTCGACCTCAGTATTTTTTGGAGGGCAGGTGTCATTTACAGACCTGCAATTGGTGAATATTTAGTGACCTTTTGCAGTGGGTTTAAAGCTGCTGTGGTGGGAAACGGCCACAAGGATGCAGCATTTCTCCATTCCCAAATCTGGGTACTAGGGCAGCAGAGCCGTTCTGGAAGTCGTTTGCCTAGGTTGTAAATTTGAATGGAATGTGCCAGGAAAACCCCCCATAAGTTTATGTCTCATTACTCCTAGTTCGTTGTTTTAATTTTTTCAATTGGGGTAATGGTTAGAATGTTGCTTGTCCAAGGTGTACACACTCTGGTTCACCTACATATTCTATATACCTATTTATGTAGAGATCCTCTTCCCCTGTAAATTATTACAGAGTGTTCCGTAAACCTTCCTTGCTATATGGTCGGTCTTTTTGATATATGTATATAATATGTATTTGTATACATATGGTAACGCTAATCTTCATTTATCCATTCCCCCCACCTTTCCTTTTAGATAAGCATAGTTTTTTTTTAATAAGTCTGTGATTGACTTTCTCTGTGGAAATATGTTCATTTGTGTCAGTTATTAGATAACGCCTATAAGTGATATCATAGGATATAGGACTTTTGCTTTCCGACTTACCTCATGTTCTGTGATTATCTCCAAGATCATCTATGGTGCCTCAAAGAGCAGTGTTTCATTGTTTTCTATGGCTAGTATTCATTGTGTACATGGACCACTTCTTCTTTATCCTTTCATCTGTTGATGGACATTTTGGTTGGTTCACTGTCTTGTCTATGGTGAATAAGGCTGCAGTGCAGCTTTTGCAGCCCGGGTCTTCTTCATTCTGGTCTTCTCAGGTGAGAGGCCCATTGGTGCGCCTGCTGTATTGAATGGTACCTCAATTTTTCCTTTTCAACGCAGCTCCTTTCTGTTCTCATTATTAGCGTTTAACCCTTTTGCATCTCACCAGCAGCTAGAGGGTACACAGTTCTCTAAAACCTCTTCAGCATTTATTGTTTGTAGACTTTTTGCCAATGGTCAGTCGACTGGTGTGAGTTGAAAACTTTTTGTAGATTAGATTGCATGAGTCTAATACTTCCTGAGGTGGAGCTTTTATCCATTTTCCTTTCTTTAAAAAGAGAGTGAGTAAAACTTACCTCTTCATACTATCTTCTTGAAAATTTGGCCTGTTTTGAATTTTTTGTATCCATTCCCTACCTCAGCACAATTTTGAGGGCAGGTGTCCTTTACAGCCCTGAGTCCTTGTGAATGGTAAGTGACCATTAACTGTGGGTTAAAAGCTGCTCTTGCGGGAATCGGCCACAAGGCGGCAGCATTTCTCCTTTACCAAATCTGGTTACTAGGGCAACAGAGCCTTACTGGAAGTGGTGTTCTAGGTTGTAAATTAGAATGGAATGTGCGAGGAAACAGCCCTTTAAGTTTATGTCTCATTACTTCTTGTTGGTATTTTGAATTTAATTTTTATTTCTTATCACAGCAAACTTGATTACAATGTTTTGTTTGTTCTAGGTGTGCAAGATGTGGTTCTTTCACACACATGCATATATCTATTCTTCTTCGGATCCTTTTCCCATGTAGGTAATGACACAATGTTGAGTAGACTTCTCTTGGTATTGCGTAGGTCTTTGGTGATTATATATTTCACATGTGTTTGTATCTCTCTGTTAACCTCAATATGGTAATGTATCCAATCCTCACACCTTTCCATTTGGTGAACCATAAGTTTTTTTAATGAATCTATGATAGTGTTTCTCTGTGGAAATATCTTTGTTTGTATCATTTTTTAGGTAACACCTATATGTGATATGATAGGATATGTGTCTTTCGCTTTCTCACTTACTCCAAGTTGCGTGATTACTTCTAGACTCATCTATGGTGCTGCAAATGGCATTGTTTCATTTTTTCACTAGCTCCTATTCCATCTGTACAGGTAGCAGTTCTTCTTTGTCCACCCATCTGTCGGTGGACTTTTTGGTTACTTCCATATCTTGGCTATTGTAATACTATGCAATGTAGATTTGCGTGCCTGTGTCCTTCCAATTCTCTCTTCTTAGTTTATAGGTCTAGGCATAGGTCTGCTAGATCATATGGTAGCTCAATGGTTACCTTTTAAAGGCACCTCTATTCTGTTCTCCTTAGTGGCTCTTTCCAGGTTACGTCCCACTTAAAGTGGAGGGTATGTATTTCTTCCCAGCACCTTCAGCATTTATTCTTTGTAGTTTTTGCTGATGGTTATTCTGAGTGGTGTGAGCTGATACCTCTTTGTGGTTGAATTTGCATGTGTCTCATAATGTGTTGAAATTGAGCTTTAAGACATGTCCTTTTAATTTTTCCAGCTGTGATTAGAGCTTATTTCTTCAAAGTGTTTTCTTAAAGTATGTGTCACCATTTGAAATATTTTGGCCATTATCTCCCTCAAGACATTTTGAGGGCAGGTTTCATTTACAGCCCTGAAGTACTTGTTCATATGAAGTGACCATTAGCTCAGGCTTTAAACCTGCTTTTGCAGGTAATGGCCAGAGAGCGGCAGCCTTTCTACGTTCCCCATGCTGGTACTAGGGAAACAGACCTACCGGCCAGTGGTGTTCTTCGGTTATAAATTAGAGTGCAATGTGCCCGGATAAACCCACAAATGTTGATGTCTCCTTGCTTTTGTTTGTTTTTAATTTAATTTATATTTATTATTAGAGTAATATTCCATTGTGTACGTGGACCACTTCTTCTTGGTGCATTCCTCGGTTGATGGACATTTTCATTGCTTCCAAGTGCTGGCTATGGTAAATATTGCTGGCGTACAGGTTTGCCAGCCTGTGATTTTTGATTCTCATTTTCTCAGGTGATAGGCCAAGCAGTGGTTGTGATTGATTGACTGGTAGCTCAATGTTTCCCTTTTCAAAGCACCTACGTTGTGTTTTCATTAGTGGCTCTTTACATGCCCCCCCTTACAACCGAGGGTACGCATTTCTCCACACTCCCTTCACCGTTTATTTTTGGCAGCATTTTTCCTAATGGCCATTCTGATTGCTGTGAGCTGATAGGTTTTTGTAATATGGGTATGCATGACATTAAAATTTTTAAATTCATCATATTCCTACGCCTTTTTCTTTTCTCTTAAAAGAAAAAACCGTAAGTATAATAGAGCTCTTGAAATTGACTTCTTCGAAGGTTGCCCTCTTTTGAATTTTTTTCGTCGATTTTTGACCCCAGAAATTTTTTGGAGGGCAGGTGTCATTGACAGAACTGCAAGTTGGTGAAAATTTAGTGACCTTTTGCAGTGGGTTCAAAGCTGCTGTTGTGGGAAACGTCCACAAGGAGGTAGCTTTTCTCCATTCCCCAATCTGGGTACTAGGGCAGCAGAGCCCTTCTGGAAGTCTTTGTCCTAGGTTATAAATTAGAATGGAATTTGCCAGGAGAAATCCCCATAAGTTTATGTCTCATTACTTCTTCTTGGTTTTTAAAATTTTTTTAATCTGGGTAAAGTTTAGAATATTGTTTGTCCTAGGTGTACACCATCTGGTCCATTTGTACATTATGTATGTCTATTAATGTACAGATCCTCTTCCCATGTAAAATATTACAGTGTTCCATCGACCTCCCTTGCTATATGTTCGGTCTTTTTGATACATGTATATAATATGTATTTGTATATGTATAGTAACACTAATCCTCATTTCTCAATTTCCCCCCTCCTTTCCTTTTAGATGAGCATAGTTTGTTTTGTTTTCTAAGCCTGTGAGTGTCTTTCTCTTTGGAAATATGTTCATCTGTGTCAGTTATTAGATAAGGCCATAAGTGATTATATAGGCTATAGGTCTTTTGCTTTCCGACCTACTTCATGTTTTGTGATTATCTCCAGGCTCATCTGTGGTGCCTCAAAGAGCAGCGCTTCAGTGTTTTCCATGGCTAATATTCCATTGTGTACATGGACCACTTCTTCTTGGTGCATTCCTCTGTTGATGGACATTTTCCTTGCTTCCAAGTGCTGCCTATGGTAAATATTGCTGGAGGGCAGGATTGCCAGCCTGTGATTTTTGATTTTCCTTTTCTCAGGTGATAGACCCAGCAGTGGTTATGATTGATTGACTGGTATGGTAGCTCAACGTTTACCTTTTCAAGGCACCTCAATTGTGCTCTCATTAGTGGCTCTTACCACGTCCCCCTTAGAATCGAGGGTACGCACTTCTCCACAATCACGTCAGCATTTCTTGTTTGCAGCATTTTTGTTGATGGCCATTCTGACTGGTGTGAGCTGATAGGTGTTTGTAATTTGGGTTTACATGTCTGTAAAAATTCCTACAATTCATCATTTTTCCACGCCTTTTTCTTTTCTGTTAAAAGAAAAAAGAACAAAAGTGTGAGTATAATATACCTCTTCAAATTTTCTTTTTGGAAGGTTGCACTCTAGAATTTTTTGGTCGATTTTCGACCTCAGTATTTTTTGGAGGGCAGGTGTCATTTACAGACCTGCAATTGGTGAATATTTAGTGACCTTTTGCAGTGGGTTTAAAGCTGCTGTGGTGGGAAACGGCCACAAGGATGCAGCATTTCTCCATTCCCAAATCTGGGTACTAGGGCAGCAGAGCCGTTCTGGAAGTCGTTTGCCTAGGTTGTAAATTTGAATGGAATGTGCCAGGAAAACCCCCCATAAGTTTATGTCTCATTACTCCTAGTTCGTTGTTTTAATTTTTTCAATTGGGGTAATGGTTAGAATGTTGCTTGTCCAAGGTGTACACACTCTGGTTCACCTACATATTCTATATACCTATTTATGTAGAGATCCTCTTCCCCTGTAAATTATTACAGAGTGTTCCGTAAACCTTCCTTGCTATATGGTCGGTCTTTTTGATATATGTATATAATATGTATTTGTATACATATGGTAACGCTAATCTTCATTTATCCATTCCCCCCACCTTTCCTTTTAGATAAGCATAGTTTTTTTTTTAATAAGTCTGTGATTGACTTTCTCTGTGGAAATATGTTCATTTGTGTCAGTTATTAGATAACGCCTATAAGTGATATCATAGGATATAGGACTTTTGCTTTCCGACTTACCTCATGTTCTGTGATTATCTCCAAGATCATCTATGGTGCCTCAAAGAGCAGTGTTTCATTGTTTTCCATGGCTAGTATTCATTGTGTACATGGACCACTTCTTCTTTATCCTTTCATCTGTTGATGGACATTTTGGTTGGTTCACTGTCTTGTCTATGGTGAATAAGGCTGCAGTGCAGCTTTTGCAGCCCGGGTCTTCTTCATTCTGGTCTTCTCAGGTGAGAGGCCCATTGGTGCGCCTGCTGGATTGAATGGTACCTCAATTTTTCCTTTTCAACGCAGCTCCTTTCTGTTCTCATTATTAGCGTTTAACCCTTTTGCATCTCACCAGCAGCTAGAGGGTACACAGTTCTCTAAAACCTCTTCAGCATTTATTGTTTGTAGACTTTTTGCCAATGGTCAGTCGACTGGTGTGAGTTGAAAACTTTTTGTAGATTAGATTGCATGAGTCTAATACTTCCTGAGGTGGAGCTTTTATCCATTTTCCTTTCTTTAAAAAGAGAGTGAGTAAAACTTACCTCTTCATACTATCTTCTTGAAAATTTGGCCTGTTTTGAATTTTTTGTATCCATTCCCTACCTCAGCACAATTTTGAGGGCAGGTGTCCTTTACAGCCCTGAGTCCTTGTGAATGGTAAGTGACCATTAACTGTGGGTTAAAAGCTGCTCTTGCGGGAATCGGCCACAAGGCGGCAGCATTTCTCCTTTACCAAATCTGGTTACTAGGGCAACAGAGCCTTACTGGAAGTGGTGTTCTAGGTTGTAAATTAGAATGGAATGTGCGAGGAAACAGCCCTTTAAGTTTATGTCTCATTACTTCTTGTTGGTATTTTGAATTTAATTTTTATTTCTTATCACAGCAAACTTGATTACAATGTTTTGTTTGTTCTAGGTGTGCAAGATGTGGTTCTTTCACACACATGCATATATCTATTCTTCTTCGGATCCTTTTCCCATGTAGGTAATGACACAATGTTGAGTAGACTTCTCTTGGTATTGCGTAGGTCTTTGGTGATTATATATTTCACATGTGTTTGTATCTCTCTGTTAACCTCAATATGGTAATGTATCCAATCCTCACACCTTTCCATTTGGTGAACCATAAGTTTTTTTAATGAATCTATGATAGTGTTTCTCTGTGGAAATATCTTTGTTTGTATCATTTTTTAGGTAACACCTATATGTGATATGATAGGATATGTGTCTTTCGCTTTCTCACTTACTCCAAGTTGCGTGATTACTTCTAGACTCATCTATGGTGCTGCAAATGGCATTGTTTCATTTTTTCACTAGCTCCTATTCCATCTGTACAGGTAGCAGTTCTTCTTTGTCCACCCATCTGTCGGTGGACTTTTTGGTTACTTCCATATCTTGGCTATTGTAATACTATGCAATGTAGATTTGCGTGCCTGTGTCCTTCCAATTCTCTCTTCTTAGTTTATAGGTCTAGGCATAGGTCTGCTAGATCATATGGTAGCTCAATGGTTACCTTTTAAAGGCACCTCTATTCTGTTCTCCTTAGTGGCTCTTTCCAGGTTACGTCCCACTTAAAGTGGAGGGTATGTATTTCTTCCCAGCACCTTCAGCATTTATTCTTTGTAGTTTTTGCTGATGGTTATTCTGAGTGGTGTGAGCTGATACCTCTTTGTGGTTGAATTTGCATGTGTCTCATAATGTGTTGAAATTGAGCTTTAAGACATGTCCTTTTAATTTTTCCAGCTGTGATTAGAGCTTATTTCTTCAAAGTGTTTTCTTAAAGTATGTGTCACCATTTGAAATAGTTTGGCCATTATCTCCCTCAAGACATTTTGAGGGCAGGTTTCATTTACAGCCCTGAAGTACTTGTTCATATGAAGTGACCATTAGCTCAGGCTTTAAACCTGCTTTTGCAGGTAATGGCCAGAGAGCGGCAGCCTTTCTACGTTCCCCATGCTGGTACTAGGGAAACAGACCTACCGGCCAGTGGTGTTCTTCGGTTATAAATTAGAGTGCAATGTGCCCGGATAAACCCACAAATGTTGATGTCTCCTTGCTTTTGTTTGTTTTTAATTTAATTTATATTTATTATTAGAGTAATATTCCATTGTGTACGTGGACCACTTCTTCTTGGTGCATTCCTCGGTTGATGGACATTTTCATTGCTTCCAAGTGCTGGCTATGGTAAATATTGCTGGCGTACAGGTTTGCCAGCCTGTGATTTTTGATTCTCATTTTCTCAGGTGATAGACCCAGCAGTGGTTATGATTGATTGACTGGTATGGTAGCTCAACGTTTCCCTTTTCAAGGCACCTCAATTGTGCTGTCATTAATGGCTCTTACCACGTCCCCCTTAGAATCGAGGGTACGCACTTCTCCACAATCACGTCAGCATTTCTTGTTTGCAGCATATTTGTTGATGGCCATTCTGACTGGTGTGAGCTGATAGGTGTTTGTAATTTGGGTTTACATGTCTGTAAAAATTCCTACAATTCATCATTTTTCCACGCCTTTTTCTTTTCTGTTAAAAGAAAAAAGAACAAAAGTGTGAGTATAATATACCTCTTCAAATTTTCTTTTTGGAAGGTTGCACTCTAGAATTTTTTGGTCGATTTTCGACCTCAGTATTTTTTGGAGGGCAGGTGTCATTTACAGACCTGCAATTGGTGAATATTTAGTGACCTTTTGCAGTGGGTTTAAAGCTGCTGTGGTGGGAAACGGCCACAAGGATGCAGCATTTCTCCATTCCCAAATCTGGGTACTAGGGCAGCAGAGCCGTTCTGGAAGTCGTTTGCCTAGGTTGTAAATTTGAATGGAATGTGCCAGGAAAACCCCCCATAAGTTTATGTCTCATTACTCCTAGTTCGTTGTTTTAATTTTTTCAATTGGGGTAATGGTTAGAATGTTGCTTGTCCAAGGTGTACACACTCTGGTTCACCTACATATTCTATATACCTATTTATGTAGAGATCCTCTTCCCCTTTAAATTATTACAGAGTGTTCCGTAAACCTTCCTTGCTATATGGTCGGTCTTTTTGATATATGTATATAATATGTATTTGTATACATATGGTAACGCTAATCTTCATTTATCCATTCCCCCCACCTTTCCTTTTAGATAAGCATAGTTTTTTTTTAATAAGTCTGTGATTGACTTTCTCTGTGGAAATATGTTCATTTGTGTCAGTTATTAGATAACGCCTATAAGTGATATCATAGGATATAGGACTTTTGCTTTCCGACTTACCTCATGTTCTGTGATTATCTCCAAGATCATCTATGGTGCCTCAAAGAGCAGTGTTTCATTGTTTTCTATGGCTAGTATTCATTGTGTACATGGACCACTTCTTCTTTATCCTTTCATCTGTTGATGGACATTTTGGTTGGTTCACTGTCTTGTCTATGGTGAATAAGGCTGCAGTGCAGCTTTTGCAGCCCGGGTCTTCTTCATTCTGGTCTTCTCAGGTGAGAGGCCCATTGGTGCGCCTGCTGGATTGAATGGTACCTCAATTTTTCCTTTTCAACGCAGCTCCTTTCTGTTCTCATTATTAGCGTTTAACCCTTTTGCATCTCACCAGCAGCTAGAGGGTACACAGTTCTCTAAAACCTCTTCAGCATTTATTGTTTGTAGACTTTTTGCCAATGGTCAGTCGACTGGTGTGAGTTGAAAACTTTTTGTAGATTAGATTGCATGAGTCTAATACTTCCTGAGGTGGAGCTTTTATCCATTTTCCTTTCTTTAAAAAGAGAGTGAGTAAAACTTACCTCTTCATACTATCTTCTTGAAAATTTGGCCTGTTTTGAATTTTTTGTATCCATTCCCTACCTCAGCACAATTTTGAGGGCAGGTGTCCTTTACAGCCCTGAGTCCTTGTGAATGGTAAGTGACCATTAACTGTGGGTTAAAAGCTGCTCTTGCGGGAATCGGCCACAAGGCGGCAGCATTTCTCCTTTACCAAATCTGGTTACTAGGGCAACAGAGCCTTACTGGAAGTGGTGTTCTAGGTTGTAAATTAGAATGGAATGTGCGAGGAAACAGCCCTTTAAGTTTATGTCTCATTACTTCTTGTTGGTATTTTGAATTTAATTTTTATTTCTTATCACAGCAAACTTGATTACAATGTTTTGTTTGTTCTAGGTGTGCAAGATGTGGTTCTTTCACACACATGCATATATCTATTCTTCTTCGGATCCTTTTCCCATGTAGGTAATGACACAATGTTGAGTAGACTTCTCTTGGTATTGCGTAGGTCTTTGGTGATTATATATTTCACATGTGTTTGTATCTCTCTGTTAACCTCAATATGGTAATGTATCCAATCCTCACACCTTTCCATTTGGTGAACCATAAGTTTTTTTAATGAATCTATGATAGTGTTTCTCTGTGGAAATATCTTTGTTTGTATCATTTTTTAGGTAACACCTATATGTGATATGATAGGATATGTGTCTTTCGCTTTCTCACTTACTCCAAGTTGCGTGATTACTTCTAGACTCATCTATGGTGCTGCAAATGGCATTGTTTCATTTTTTCACTAGCTCCTATTCCATCTGTACAGGTAGCAGTTCTTCTTTGTCCACCCATCTGTCGGTGGACTTTTTGGTTACTTCCATATCTTGGCTATTGTAATACTATGCAATGTAGATTTGCGTGCCTGTGTCCTTCCAATTCTCTCTTCTTAGTTTATAGGTCTAGGCATAGGTCTGCTAGATCATATGGTAGCTCAATGGTTACCTTTTAAAGGCACCTCTATTCTGTTCTCCTTAGTGGCTCTTTCCAGGTTACGTCCCACTTAAAGTGGAGGGTATGTATTTCTTCCCAGCACCTTCAGCATTTATTCTTTGTAGTTTTTGCTGATGGTTATTCTGAGTGGTGTGAGCTGATACCTCTTTGTGGTTGAATTTGCATGTGTCTCATAATGTGTTGAAATTGAGCTTTAAGACATGTCCTTTTAATTTTTCCAGCTGTGATTAGAGCTTATTTCTTCAAAGTGTTTTCTTAAAGTATGTGTCACCATTTGAAATATTTTGGCCATTATCTCCCTCAAGACATTTTGAGGGCAGGTTTCATTTACAGCCCTGAAGTACTTGTTCATATGAAGTGACCATTAGCTCAGGCTTTAAACCTGCTTTTGCAGGTAATGGCCAGAGAGCGGCAGCCTTTCTACGTTCCCCATGCTGGTACTAGGGAAACAGACCTACCGGCCAGTGGTGTTCTTCGGTTATAAATTAGAGTGCAATGTGCCCGGATAAACCCACAAATGTTGATGTCTCCTTGCTTTTGTTTGTTTTTAATTTAATTTATATTTATTATTAGAGTAATATTCCATTGTGTACGTGGACCACTTCTTCTTGGTGCATTCCTCGGTTGATGGACATTTTCATTGCTTCCAAGTGCTGGCTATGGTAAATATTGCTGGCGTACAGGTTTGCCAGCCTGTGATTTTTGATTCTCATTTTCTCAGGTGATAGGCCAAGCAGTGGTTGTGATTGATTGACTGGTAGCTCAATGTTTCCCTTTTCAAAGCACCTACGTTGTGTTTTCATTAGTGGCTCTTTACATGCCCCCCCTTACAACCGAGGGTACGCATTTCTCCACACTCCCTTCACCGTTTATTTTTGGCAGCATTTTTCCTAATGGCCATTCTGATTGCTGTGAGCTGATAGGTTTTTGTAATATGGGTATGCATGACATTAAAATTTTTAAATTCATCATATTCCTACGCCTTTTTCTTTTCTCTTAAAAGAAAAAACCGTAAGTATAATAGAGCTCTTGAAATTGACTTCTTCGAAGGTTGCCCTCTTTTGAATTTTTTTCGTCGATTTTTGACCCCAGAAATTTTTTGGAGGGCAGGTGTCATTGACAGAACTGCAAGTTGGTGAAAATTTAGTGACCTTTTGCAGTGGGTTCAAAGCTGCTGTTGTGGGAAACGTCCACAAGGAGGTAGCTTTTCTCCATTCCCCAATCTGGGTACTAGGGCAGCAGAGCCCTTCTGGAAGTCTTTGTCCTAGGTTATAAATTAGAATGGAATTTGCCAGGAGAAATCCCCATAAGTTTATGTCTCATTACTTCTTCTTGGTTTTTAAAATTTTTTTAATCTGGGTAAAGTTTAGAATATTGTTTGTCCTAGGTGTACACCATCTGGTCCATTTGTACATTATGTATGTCTATTAATGTACAGATCCTCTTCCCATGTAAAATATTACAGTGTTCCATCGACCTCCCTTGCTATATGTTCGGTCTTTTTGATACATGTATATAATATGTATTTGTATATGTATAGTAACACTAATCCTCATTTCTCAATTTCCCCCCTCCTTTCCTTTTAGATGAGCATAGTTTGTTTTGTTTTCTAAGCCTGTGAGTGTCTTTCTCTTTGGAAATATGTTCATCTGTGTCAGTTATTAGATAAGGCCATAAGTGATTATATAGGCTATAGGTCTTTTGCTTTCCGACCTACTTCATGTTTTGTGATTATCTCCAGGCTCATCTGTGGTGCCTCAAAGAGCAGCGCTTCAGTGTTTTCCATGGCTAATATTCCATTGTGTACATGGACCACTTCTTCTTGGTGCATTCCTCTGTTGATGGACATTTTCCTTGCTTCCAAGTGCTGCCTATGGTAAATATTGCTGGAGGGCAGGATTGCCAGCCTGTGATTTTTGATTTTCCTTTTCTCAGGTGATAGACCCAGCAGTGGTTATGATTGATTGACTGGTATGGTAGCTCAACGTTTACCTTTTCAAGGCACCTCAATTGTGCTCTCATTAGTGGCTCTTACCACGTCCCCCTTAGAATCGAGGGTACGCACTTCTCCACAATCACGTCAGCATTTCTTGTTTGCAGCATTTTTGTTGATGGCCATTCTGACTGGTGTGAGCTGATAGGTGTTTGTAATTTGGGTTTACATGTCTGTAAAAATTCCTACAATTCATCATTTTTCCACGCCTTTTTCTTTTCTGTTAAAAGAAAAAAGAACAAAAGTGTGAGTATAATATACCTCTTCAAATTTTCTTTTTGGAAGGTTGCACTCTAGAATTTTTTGGTCGATTTTCGACCTCAGTATTTTTTGGAGGGCAGGTGTCATTTACAGACCTGCAATTGGTGAATATTTAGTGACCTTTTGCAGTGGGTTTAAAGCTGCTGTGGTGGGAAACGGCCACAAGGATGCAGCATTTCTCCATTCCCAAATCTGGGTACTAGGGCAGCAGAGCCGTTCTGGAAGTCGTTTGCCTAGGTTGTAAATTTGAATGGAATGTGCCAGGAAAACCCCCCATAAGTTTATGTCTCATTACTCCTAGTTCGTTGTTTTAATTTTTTCAATTGGGGTAATGGTTAGAATGTTGCTTGTCCAAGGTGTACACACTCTGGTTCACCTACATATTCTATATACCTATTTATGTAGAGATCCTCTTCCCCTGTAAATTATTACAGAGTGTTCCGTAAACCTTCCTTGCTATATGGTCGGTCTTTTTGATATATGTATATAATATGTATTTGTATACATATGGTAACGCTAATCTTCATTTATCCATTCCCCCCACCTTTCCTTTTAGATAAGCATAGTTTTTTTTTTAATAAGTCTGTGATTGACTTTCTCTGTGGAAATATGTTCATTTGTGTCAGTTATTAGATAACGCCTATAAGTGATATCATAGGATATAGGACTTTTGCTTTCCGACTTACCTCATGTTCTGTGATTATCTCCAAGATCATCTATGGTGCCTCAAAGAGCAGTGTTTCATTGTTTTCCATGGCTAGTATTCATTGTGTACATGGACCACTTCTTCTTTATCCTTTCATCTGTTGATGGACATTTTGGTTGGTTCACTGTCTTGTCTATGGTGAATAAGGCTGCAGTGCAGCTTTTGCAGCCCGGGTCTTCTTCATTCTGGTCTTCTCAGGTGAGAGGCCCATTGGTGCGCCTGCTGGATTGAATGGTACCTCAATTTTTCCTTTTCAACGCAGCTCCTTTCTGTTCTCATTATTAGCGTTTAACCCTTTTGCATCTCACCAGCAGCTAGAGGGTACACAGTTCTCTAAAACCTCTTCAGCATTTATTGTTTGTAGACTTTTTGCCAATGGTCAGTCGACTGGTGTGAGTTGAAAACTTTTTGTAGATTAGATTGCATGAGTCTAATACTTCCTGAGGTGGAGCTTTTATCCATTTTCCTTTCTTTAAAAAGAGAGTGAGTAAAACTTACCTCTTCATACTATCTTCTTGAAAATTTGGCCTGTTTTGAATTTTTTGTATCCATTCCCTACCTCAGCACAATTTTGAGGGCAGGTGTCCTTTACAGCCCTGAGTCCTTGTGAATGGTAAGTGACCATTAACTGTGGGTTAAAAGCTGCTCTTGCGGGAATCGGCCACAAGGCGGCAGCATTTCTCCTTTACCAAATCTGGTTACTAGGGCAACAGAGCCTTACTGGAAGTGGTGTTCTAGGTTGTAAATTAGAATGGAATGTGCGAGGAAACAGCCCTTTAAGTTTATGTCTCATTACTTCTTGTTGGTATTTTGAATTTAATTTTTATTTCTTATCACAGCAAACTTGATTACAATGTTTTGTTTGTTCTAGGTGTGCAAGATGTGGTTCTTTCACACACATGCATATATCTATTCTTCTTCGGATCCTTTTCCCATGTAGGTAATGACACAATGTTGAGTAGACTTCTCTTGGTATTGCGTAGGTCTTTGGTGATTATATATTTCACATGTGTTTGTATCTCTCTGTTAACCTCAATATGGTAATGTATCCAATCCTCACACCTTTCCATTTGGTGAACCATAAGTTTTTTTAATGAATCTATGATAGTGTTTCTCTGTGGAAATATCTTTGTTTGTATCATTTTTTAGGTAACACCTATATGTGATATGATAGGATATGTGTCTTTCGCTTTCTCACTTACTCCAAGTTGCGTGATTACTTCTAGACTCATCTATGGTGCTGCAAATGGCATTGTTTCATTTTTTCACTAGCTCCTATTCCATCTGTACAGGTAGCAGTTCTTCTTTGTCCACCCATCTGTCGGTGGACTTTTTGGTTACTTCCATATCTTGGCTATTGTAATACTATGCAATGTAGATTTGCGTGCCTGTGTCCTTCCAATTCTCTCTTCTTAGTTTATAGGTCTAGGCATAGGTCTGCTAGATCATATGGTAGCTCAATGGTTACCTTTTAAAGGCACCTCTATTCTGTTCTCCTTAGTGGCTCTTTCCAGGTTACGTCCCACTTAAAGTGGAGGGTATGTATTTCTTCCCAGCACCTTCAGCATTTATTCTTTGTAGTTTTTGCTGATGGTTATTCTGAGTGGTGTGAGCTGATACCTCTTTGTGGTTGAATTTGCATGTGTCTCATAATGTGTTGAAATTGAGCTTTAAGACATGTCCTTTTAATTTTTCCAGCTGTGATTAGAGCTTATTTCTTCAAAGTGTTTTCTTAAAGTATGTGTCACCATTTGAAATAGTTTGGCCATTATCTCCCTCAAGACATTTTGAGGGCAGGTTTCATTTACAGCCCTGAAGTACTTGTTCATATGAAGTGACCATTAGCTCAGGCTTTAAACCTGCTTTTGCAGGTAATGGCCAGAGAGTGGCAGCCTTTCTACGTTCCCCATGCTGGTACTAGGGAAACAGACCTACCGGCCAGTGGTGTTCTTCGGTTATAAATTAGAGTGCAATGTGCCCGGATAAACCCACAAATGTTGATGTCTCCTTGCTTTTGTTTGTTTTTAATTTAATTTATATTTATTATTAGAGTAATATTCCATTGTGTACGTGGACCACTTCTTCTTGGTGCATTCCTCGGTTGATGGACATTTTCATTGCTTCCAAGTGCTGGCTATGGTAAATATTGCTGGCGTACAGGTTTGCCAGCCTGTGATTTTTGATTCTCATTTTCTCAGGTGATAGACCCAGCAGTGGTTATGATTGATTGACTGGTATGGTAGCTCAACGTTTCCCTTTTCAAGGCACCTCAATTGTGCTGTCATTAATGGCTCTTACCACGTCCCCCTTAGAATCGAGGGTACGCACTTCTCCACAATCACGTCAGCATTTCTTGTTTGCAGCATATTTGTTGATGGCCATTCTGACTGGTGTGAGCTGATAGGTGTTTGTAATTTGGGTTTACATGTCTGTAAAAATTCCTACAATTCATCATTTTTCCACGCCTTTTTCTTTTCTGTTAAAAGAAAAAAGAACAAAAGTGTGAGTATAATATACCTCTTCAAATTTTCTTTTTGGAAGGTTGCACTCTAGAATTTTTTGGTCGATTTTCGACCTCAGTATTTTTTGGAGGGCAGGTGTCATTTACAGACCTGCAATTGGTGAATATTTAGTGACCTTTTGCAGTGGGTTTAAAGCTGCTGTGGTGGGAAACGGCCACAAGGATGCAGCATTTCTCCATTCCCAAATCTGGGTACTAGGGCAGCAGAGCCGTTCTGGAAGTCGTTTGCCTAGGTTGTAAATTTGAATGGAATGTGCCAGGAAAACCCCCCATAAGTTTATGTCTCATTACTCCTAGTTCGTTGTTTTAATTTTTTCAATTGGGGTAATGGTTAGAATGTTGCTTGTCCAAGGTGTACACACTCTGGTTCACCTACATATTCTATATACCTATTTATGTAGAGATCCTCTTCCCCTGTAAATTATTACAGAGTGTTCCGTAAACCTTCCTTGCTATATGGTCGGTCTTTTTGATATATGTATATAATATGTATTTGTATACATATGGTAACGCTAATCTTCATTTATCCATTCCCCCCACCTTTCCTTTTAGATAAGCATAGTTTTTTTTTAATAAGTCTGTGATTGACTTTCTCTGTGGAAATATGTTCATTTGTGTCAGTTATTAGATAACGCCTATAAGTGATATCATAGGATATAGGACTTTTGCTTTCCGACTTACCTCATGTTCTGTGATTATCTCCAAGATCATCTATGGTGCCTCAAAGAGCAGTGTTTCATTGTTTTCTATGGCTAGTATTCATTGTGTACATGGACCACTTCTTCTTTATCCTTTCATCTGTTGATGGACATTTTGGTTGGTTCACTGTCTTGTCTATGGTGAATAAGGCTGCAGTGCAGCTTTTGCAGCCCGGGTCTTCTTCATTCTGGTCTTCTCAGGTGAGAGGCCCATTGGTGCGCCTGCTGGATTGAATGGTACCTCAATTTTTCCTTTTCAACGCAGCTCCTTTCTGTTCTCATTATTAGCGTTTAACCCTTTTGCATCTCACCAGCAGCTAGAGGGTACACAGTTCTCTAAAACCTCTTCAGCATTTATTGTTTGTAGACTTTTTGCCAATGGTCAGTCGACTGGTGTGAGTTGAAAACTTTTTGTAGATTAGATTGCATGAGTCTAATACTTCCTGAGGTGGAGCTTTTATCCATTTTCCTTTCTTTAAAAAGAGAGTGAGTAAAACTTACCTCTTCATACTATCTTCTTGAAAATTTGGCCTGTTTTGAATTTTTTGTATCCATTCCCTACCTCAGCACAATTTTGAGGGCAGGTGTCCTTTACAGCCCTGAGTCCTTGTGAATGGTAAGTGACCATTAACTGTGGGTTAAAAGCTGCTCTTGCGGGAATCGGCCACAAGGCGGCAGCATTTCTCCTTTACCAAATCTGGTTACTAGGGCAACAGAGCCTTACTGGAAGTGGTGTTCTAGGTTGTAAATTAGAATGGAATGTGCGAGGAAACAGCCCTTTAAGTTTATGTCTCATTACTTCTTGTTGGTATTTTGAATTTAATTTTTATTTCTTATCACAGCAAACTTGATTACAATGTTTTGTTTGTTCTAGGTGTGCAAGATGTGGTTCTTTCACACACATGCATATATCTATTCTTCTTCGGATCCTTTTCCCATGTAGGTAATGACACAATGTTGAGTAGACTTCTCTTGGTATTGCGTAGGTCTTTGGTGATTATATATTTCACATGTGTTTGTATCTCTCTGTTAACCTCAATATGGTAATGTATCCAATCCTCACACCTTTCCATTTGGTGAACCATAAGTTTTTTTAATGAATCTATGATAGTGTTTCTCTGTGGAAATATCTTTGTTTGTATCATTTTTTAGGTAACACCTATATGTGATATGATAGGATATGTGTCTTTCGCTTTCTCACTTACTCCAAGTTGCGTGATTACTTCTAGACTCATCTATGGTGCTGCAAATGGCATTGTTTCATTTTTTCACTAGCTCCTATTCCATCTGTACAGGTAGCAGTTCTTCTTTGTCCACCCATCTGTCGGTGGACTTTTTGGTTACTTCCATATCTTGGCTATTGTAATACTATGCAATGTAGATTTGCGTGCCTGTGTCCTTCCAATTCTCTCTTCTTAGTTTATAGGTCTAGGCATAGGTCTGCTAGATCATATGGTAGCTCAATGGTTACCTTTTAAAGGCACCTCTATTCTGTTCTCCTTAGTGGCTCTTTCCAGGTTACGTCCCACTTAAAGTGGAGGGTATGTATTTCTTCCCAGCACCTTCAGCATTTATTCTTTGTGGTTTTTGCTGATGGTTATTCTGAGTGGTGTGAGCTGATACCTCTTTGTGGTTGAATTTGCATGTGTCTCATAATGTGTTGAAATTGAGCTTTAAGACATGTCCTTTTAATTTTTCCAGCTGTGATTAGAGCTTATTTCTTCAAAGTGTTTTCTTAAAGTATGTGTCACCATTTGAAATAGTTTGGCCATTATCTCCCTCAAGACATTTTGAGGGCAGGTTTCATTTACAGCCCTGAAGTACTTGTTCATATGAAGTGACCATTAGCTCAGGCTTTAAACCTGCTTTTGCAGGTAATGGCCAGAGAGCGGCAGCCTTTCTACGTTCCCCATGCTGGTACTAGGGAAACAGACCTACCGGCCAGTGGTGTTCTTCGGTTATAAATTAGAGTGCAATGTGCCCGGATAAACCCACAAATGTTGATGTCTCCTTGCTTTTGTTTGTTTTTAATTTAATTTATATTTATTATTAGAGTAATATTCCATTGTGTACGTGGACCACTTCTTCTTGGTGCATTCCTCGGTTGATGGACATTTTCATTGCTTCCAAGTGCTGGCTATGGTAAATATTGCTGGCGTACAGGTTTGCCAGCCTGTGATTTTTGATTCTCATTTTCTCAGGTGATAGACCCAGCAGTGGTTATGATTGATTGACTGGTATGGTAGCTCAACGTTTCCCTTTTCAAGGCACCTCAATTGTGCTGTCATTAATGGCTCTTACCACGTCCCCCTTAGAATCGAGGGTACGCACTTCTCCACAATCACGTCAGCATTTCTTGTTTGCAGCATATTTGTTGATGGCCATTCTGACTGGTGTGAGCTGATAGGTGTTTGTAATTTGGGTTTACATGTCTGTAAAAATTCCTACAATTCATCATTTTTCCACGCCTTTTTCTTTTCTGTTAAAAGAAAAAAGAACAAAAGTGTGAGTATAATATACCTCTTCAAATTTTCTTTTTGGAAGGTTGCACTCTAGAATTTTTTGGTCGATTTTCGACCTCAGTATTTTTTGGAGGGCAGGTGTCATTTACAGACCTGCAATTGGTGAATATTTAGTGACCTTTTGCAGTGGGTTTAAAGCTGCTGTGGTGGGAAACGGCCACAAGGATGCAGCATTTCTCCATTCCCAAATCTGGGTACTAGGGCAGCAGAGCCGTTCTGGAAGTCGTTTGCCTAGGTTGTAAATTTGAATGGAATGTGCCAGGAAAACCCCCCATAAGTTTATGTCTCATTACTCCTAGTTCGTTGTTTTAATTTTTTCAATTGGGGTAATGGTTAGAATGTTGCTTGTCCAAGGTGTACACACTCTGGTTCACCTACATATTCTATATACCTATTTATGTAGAGATCCTCTTCCCCTGTAAATTATTACAGAGTGTTCCGTAAACCTTCCTTGCTATATGGTCGGTCTTTTTGATATATGTATATAATATGTATTTGTATACATATGGTAACGCTAATCTTCATTTATCCATTCCCCCCACCTTTCCTTTTAGATAAGCATAGTTTTTTTTTAATAAGTCTGTGATTGACTTTCTCTGTGGAAATATGTTCATTTGTTTCAGTTATTAGATAACGCCTATAAGTGATATCATAGGATATAGGACTTTTGCTTTCCGACTTACCTCATGTTCTGTGATTATCTCCAAGATCATCTATGGTGCCTCAAAGAGCAGTGTTTCATTGTTTTCCATGGCTAGTATTCATTGTGTACATGGACCACTTCTTCTTTATCCTTTCATCTGTTGATGGACATTTTGGTTGCTTCACTGTCTTGTCTATGGTGAATAAGGCTGCAGTGCAGCTTTTGCAGCCCGGGTCTTCTTCATTCTGGTCTTCTCAGGTGAGAGGCCCATTGGTGCGTCTGCTGGATTGAATGGTACCTCAATTTTTCCTTTTCAACGCAGCTCCTTTCTGTTCTCATTATTAGCGTTTAACCCTTTTGCATCTCACCAGCAGCTAGAGGGTACACAGTTCTCTAAAACCTCTTCAGCATTTATTGTTTGTAGACTTTTTGCCAATGGTCAGTCGACTGGTGTGAGTTGAAAACTTTTTGTAGATTAGATTGCATGAGTCTAATACTTCCTGAGGTGGAGCTTTTATCCATTTTCCTTTCTTTAAAAAGAGAGTGAGTAAAACTTACCTCTTCATACTATCTTCTTGAAAATTTGGCCTGTTTTGAATTTTTTGTATCCATTCCCTACCTCAGCACAATTTTGAGGGCAGGTGTCCTTTACAGCCCTGAGTCCTTGTGAATGGTAAGTGACCATTAACTGTGGGTTAAAAGCTGCTCTTGCGGGAATCGGCCACAAGGCGGCAGCATTTCTCCTTTACCAAATCTGGTTACTAGGGCAACAGAGCCTTACTGGAAGTGGTGTTCTAGGTTGTAAATTAGAATGGAATGTGCGAGGAAACAGCCCTTTAAGTTTATGTCTCATTACTTCTTGTTGGTATTTTGAATTTAATTTTTATTTCTTATCACAGCAAACTTGATTACAATGTTTTGTTTGTTCTAGGTGTGCAAGATGTGGTTCTTTCACACACATGCATATATCTATTCTTCTTCGGATCCTTTTCCCATGTAGGTAATGACACAATGTTGAGTAGACTTCTCTTGGTATTGCGTAGGTCTTTGGTGATTATATATTTCACATGTGTTTGTATCTCTCTGTTAACCTCAATATGGTAATGTATCCAATCCTCACACCTTTCCATTTGGTGAACCATAAGTTTTTTTAATGAATCTATGATAGTGTTTCTCTGTGGAAATATCTTTGTTTGTATCATTTTTTAGGTAACACCTATATGTGATATGATAGGATATGTGTCTTTCGCTTTCTCACTTACTCCAAGTTGCGTGATTACTTCTAGACTCATCTATGGTGCTGCAAATGGCATTGTTTCATTTTTTCACTAGCTCCTATTCCATCTGTACAGGTAGCAGTTCTTCTTTGTCCACCCATCTGTCGGTGGACTTTTTGGTTACTTCCATATCTTGGCTATTGTAATACTATGCAATGTAGATTTGCGTGCCTGTGTCCTTCCAATTCTCTCTTCTTAGTTTATAGGTCTAGGCATAGGTCTGCTAGATCATATGGTAGCTCAATGGTTACCTTTTAAAGGCACCTCTATTCTGTTCTCCTTAGTGGCTCTTTCCAGGTTACGTCCCACTTAAAGTGGAGGGTATGTATTTCTTCCCAGCACCTTCAGCATTTATTCTTTGTAGTTTTTGCTGATGGTTATTCTGAGTGGTGTGAGCTGATACCTCTTTGTGGTTGAATTTGCATGTGTCTCATAATGTGTTGAAATTGAGCTTTAAGACATGTCCTTTTAATTTTTCCAGCTGTGATTAGAGCTTATTTCTTCAAAGTGTTTTCTTAAAGTATGTGTCACCATTTGAAATATTTTGGCCATTATCTCCCTCAAGACATTTTGAGGGCAGGTTTCATTTACAGCCCTGAAGTACTTGTTCATATGAAGTGACCATTAGCTCAGGCTTTAAACCTGCTTTTGCAGGTAATGGCCAGAGAGCGGCAGCCTTTCTACGTTCCCCATGCTGGTACTAGGGAAACAGACCTACCGGCCAGTGGTGTTCTTCGGTTATAAATTAGAGTGCAATGTGCCCGGATAAACCCACAAATGTTGATGTCTCCTTGCTTTTGTTTGTTTTTAATTTAATTTATATTTATTATTAGAGTAATATTCCATTGTGTACGTGGACCACTTCTTCTTGGTGCATTCCTCGGTTGATGGACATTTTCATTGCTTCCAAGTGCTGGCTATGGTAAATATTGCTGGCGTACAGGTTTGCCAGCCTGTGATTTTTGATTCTCATTTTCTCAGGTGATAGGCCAAGCAGTGGTTGTGATTGATTGACTGGTAGCTCAATGTTTCCCTTTTCAAAGCACCTACGTTGTGTTTTCATTAGTGGCTCTTTACATGCCCCCCCTTACAACCGAGGGTACGCATTTCTCCACACTCCCTTCACCGTTTATTTTTGGCAGCATTTTTCCTAATGGCCATTCTGATTGCTGTGAGCTGATAGGTTTTTGTAATATGGGTATGCATGACATTAAAATTTTTAAATTCATCATATTCCTACGCCTTTTTCTTTTCTCTTAAAAGAAAAAACCGTAAGTATAATAGAGCTCTTGAAATTGACTTCTTCGAAGGTTGCCCTCTTTTGAATTTTTTTCGTCGATTTTTGACCCCAGAAATTTTTTGGAGGGCAGGTGTCATTGACAGAACTGCAAGTTGGTGAAAATTTAGTGACCTTTTGCAGTGGGTTCAAAGCTGCTGTTGTGGGAAACGTCCACAAGGAGGTAGCTTTTCTCCATTCCCCAATCTGGGTACTAGGGCAGCAGAGCCCTTCTGGAAGTCATTGTCTTAGGTTATAAATTAGAATGGAATTTGCCAGGAGAAATCCCCATAAGTTTATGTCTCATTACTTCTTCTTGGTTTTTAAAATTTTTTTAATCTGGGTAAAGTTTAGAATATTGTTTGTCCTAGGTGTACACCATCTGGTCCATTTGTACATTATGTATGTCTATTAATGTACAGATCCTCTTCCCATGTAAAATATTACAGTGTTCCATCGACCTCCCTTGCTATATGTTCGGTCTTTTTGATACATGTATATAATATGTATTTGTATATGTATAGTAACACTAATCCTCATTTCTCAATTTCCCCCCTCCTTTCCTTTTAGATGAGCATAGTTTGTTTTGTTTTCTAAGCCTGTGAGTGTCTTTCTCTTTGGAAATATGTTCATCTGTGTCAGTTATTAGATAAGGCCATAAGTGATTATATAGGCTATAGGTCTTTTGCTTTCCGACCTACTTCATGTTTTGTGATTATCTCCAGGCTCATCTGTGGTGCCTCAAAGAGCAGCGCTTCAGTGTTTTCCATGGCTAATATTCCATTGTGTACATGGACCACTTCTTCTTGGTGCATTCCTCTGTTGATGGACATTTTCCTTGCTTCCAAGTGCTGCCTATGGTAAATATTGCTGGAGGGCAGGATTGCCAGCCTGTGATTTTTGATTTTCCTTTTCTCAGGTGATAGACCCAGCAGTGGTTATGATTGATTGACTGGTATGGTAGCTCAACGTTTACCTTTTCAAGGCACCTCAATTGTGCTCTCATTAGTGGCTCTTACCACGTCCCCCTTAGAATCGAGGGTACGCACTTCTCCACAATCACGTCAGCATTTCTTGTTTGCAGCATTTTTGTTGATGGCCATTCTGACTGGTGTGAGCTGATAGGTGTTTGTAATTTGGGTTTACATGTCTGTAAAAATTCCTACAATTCATCATTTTTCCACGCCTTTTTCTTTTCTGTTAAAAGAAAAAAGAACAAAAGTGTGAGTATAATATACCTCTTCAAATTTTCTTTTTGGAAGGTTGCACTCTAGAATTTTTTGGTCGATTTTCGACCTCAGTATTTTTTGGAGGGCAGGTGTCATTTACAGACCTGCAATTGGTGAATATTTAGTGACCTTTTGCAGTGGGTTTAAAGCTGCTGTGGTGGGAAACGGCCACAAGGATGCAGCATTTCTCCATTCCCAAATCTGGGTACTAGGGCAGCAGAGCCGTTCTGGAAGTCGTTTGCCTAGGTTGTAAATTTGAATGGAATGTGCCAGGAAAACCCCCCATAAGTTTATGTCTCATTACTCCTAGTTCGTTGTTTTAATTTTTTCAATTGGGGTAATGGTTAGAATGTTGCTTGTCCAAGGTGTACACACTCTGGTTCACCTACATATTCTATATACCTATTTATGTAGAGATCCTCTTCCCCTGTAAATTATTACAGAGTGTTCCGTAAACCTTCCTTGCTATATGGTCGGTCTTTTTGATATATGTATATAATATGTATTTGTATACATATGGTAACGCTAATCTTCATTTATCCATTCCCCCCACCTTTCCTTTTAATTAAGCATAGTTTTTTTTTTAATAAGTCTGTGATTGACTTTCTCTGTGGAAATATGTTCATTTGTGTCAGTTATTAGATAACGCCTATAAGTGATATCATAGGATATAGGACTTTTGCTTTCCGACTTACCTCATGTTCTGTGATTATCTCCAAGATCATCTATGGTGCCTCAAAGAGCAGTGTTTCATTGTTTTCCATGGCTAGTATTCATTGTGTACATGGACCACTTCTTCTTTATCCTTTCATCTGTTGATGGACATTTTGGTTGGTTCACTGTCTTGTCTATGGTGAATAAGGCTGCAGTGCAGCTTTTGCAGCCCGGGTCTTCTTCATTCTGGTCTTCTCAGGTGAGAGGCCCATTGGTGCGCCTGCTGGATTGAATGGTACCTCAATTTTTCCTTTTCAACGCAGCTCCTTTCTGTTCTCATTATTAGCGTTTAACCCTTTTGCATCTCACCAGCAGCTAGAGGGTACACAGTTCTCTAAAACCTCTTCAGCATTTATTGTTTGTAGACTTTTTGCCAATGGTCAGTCGACTGGTGTGAGTTGAAAACTTTTTGTAGATTAGATTGCATGAGTCTAATACTTCCTGAGGTGGAGCTTTTATCCATTTTCCTTTCTTTAAAAAGAGAGTGAGTAAAACTTACCTCTTCATACTATCTTCTTGAAAATTTGGCCTGTTTTGAATTTTTTGTATCCATTCCCTACCTCAGCACAATTTTGAGGGCAGGTGTCCTTTACAGCCCTGAGTCCTTGTGAATGGTAAGTGACCATTAACTGTGGGTTAAAAGCTGCTCTTGCGGGAATCGGCCACAAGGCGGCAGCATTTCTCCTTTACCAAATCTGGTTACTAGGGCAACAGAGCCTTACTGGAAGTGGTGTTCTAGGTTGTAAATTAGAATGGAATGTGCGAGGAAACAGCCCTTTAAGTTTATGTCTCATTACTTCTTGTTGGTATTTTGAATTTAATTTTTATTTCTTATCACAGCAAACTTGATTACAATGTTTTGTTTGTTCTAGGTGTGCAAGATGTGGTTCTTTCACACACATGCATATATCTATTCTTCTTCGGATCCTTTTCCCATGTAGGTAATGACACAATGTTGAGTAGACTTCTCTTGGTATTGCGTAGGTCTTTGGTGATTATATATTTCACATGTGTTTGTATCTCTCTGTTAACCTCAATATGGTAATGTATCCAATCCTCACACCTTTCCATTTGGTGAACCATAAGTTTTTTTAATGAATCTATGATAGTGTTTCTCTGTGGAAATATCTTTGTTTGTATCATTTTTTAGGTAACACCTATATGTGATATGATAGGATATGTGTCTTTCGCTTTCTCACTTACTCCAAGTTGCGTGATTACTTCTAGACTCATCTATGGTGCTGCAAATGGCATTGTTTCATTTTTTCACTAGCTCCTATTCCATCTGTACAGGTAGCAGTTCTTCTTTGTCCACCCATCTGTCGGTGGACTTTTTGGTTACTTCCATATCTTGGCTATTGTAATACTATGCAATGTAGATTTGCGTGCCTGTGTCCTTCCAATTCTCTCTTCTTAGTTTATAGGTCTAGGCATAGGTCTGCTAGATCATATGGTAGCTCAATGGTTACCTTTTAAAGGCACCTCTATTCTGTTCTCCTTAGTGGCTCTTTCCAGGTTACGTCCCACTTAAAGTGGAGGGTATGTATTTCTTCCCAGCACCTTCAGCATTTATTCTTTGTGGTTTTTGCTGATGGTTATTCTGAGTGGTGTGAGCTGATACCTCTTTGTGGTTGAATTTGCATGTGTCTCATAATGTGTTGAAATTGAGCTTTAAGACATGTCCTTTTAATTTTTCCAGCTGTGATTAGAGCTTATTTCTTCAAAGTGTTTTCTTAAAGTATGTGTCACCATTTGAAATAGTTTGGCCATTATCTCCCTCAAGACATTTTGAGGGCAGGTTTCATTTACAGCCCTGAAGTACTTGTTCATATGAAGTGACCATTAGCTCAGGCTTTAAACCTGCTTTTGCAGGTAATGGCCAGAGAGCGGCAGCCTTTCTACGTTCCCCATGCTGGTACTAGGGAAACAGACCTACCGGCCAGTGGTGTTCTTCGGTTATAAATTAGAGTGCAATGTGCCCGGATAAACCCACAAATGTTGATGTCTCCTTGCTTTTGTTTGTTTTTAATTTAATTTATATTTATTATTAGAGTAATATTCCATTGTGTACGTGGACCACTTCTTCTTGGTGCATTCCTCGGTTGATGGACATTTTCATTGCTTCCAAGTGCTGGCTATGGTAAATATTGCTGGCGTACAGGTTTGCCAGCCTGTGATTTTTGATTCTCATTTTCTCAGGTGATAGACCCAGCAGTGGTTATGATTGATTGACTGGTATGGTAGCTCAACGTTTCCCTTTTCAAGGCACCTCAATTGTGCTGTCATTAGTGGCTCTTACCACGTCCCCCTTAGAATCGAGGGTACGCACTTCTCCACAATCACGTCAGCATTTCTTGTTTGCAGCATATTTGTTGATGGCCATTCTGACTGGTGTGAGCTGATAGGTGTTTGTAATTTGGGTTTACATGTCTGTAAAAATTCCTACAATTCATCATTTTTCCACGCCTTTTTCTTTTCTGTTAAAAGAAAAAAGAACAAAAGTGTGAGTATAATATACCTCTTCAAATTTTCTTTTTGGAAGGTTGCACTCTAGAATTTTTTGGTCGATTTTCGACCTCAGTATTTTTTGGAGGGCAGGTGTCATTTACAGACCTGCAATTGGTGAATATTTAGTGACCTTTTGCAGTGGGTTTAAAGCTGCTGTGGTGGGAAACGGCCACAAGGATGCAGCATTTCTCCATTCCCAAATCTGGGTACTAGGGCAGCAGAGCCGTTCTGGAAGTCGTTTGCCTAGGTTGTAAATTTGAATGGAATGTGCCAGGAAAACCCCCCATAAGTTTATGTCTCATTACTCCTAGTTCGTTGTTTTAATTTTTTCAATTGGGGTAATGGTTAGAATGTTGCTTGTCCAAGGTGTACACACTCTGGTTCATCTACATATTCTATATACCTATTTATGTAGAGATCCTCTTCCCCTGTAAATTATTACAGAGTGTTCCGTAAACCTTCCTTGCTATATGGTCGGTCTTTTTGATATATGTATATAATATGTATTTGTATACATATGGTAACGCTAATCTTCATTTATCCATTCCCCCCACCTTTCCTTTTAGATAAGCATAGTTTTTTTTTAATAAGTCTGTGATTGAATTTCTCTGTGGAAATATGTTCATTTGTTTCAGTTATTAGATAACGCCTATAAGTGATATCATAGGATATAGGACTTTTGCTTTCCGACTTACCTCATGTTCTGTGATTATCTCCAAGATCATCTATGGTGCCTCAAAGAGCAGTGTTTCATTGTTTTCCATGGCTAGTATTCATTGTGTACATGGACCACTTCTTCTTTATCCTTTCATCTGTTGATGGACATTTTGGTTGCTTCACTGTCTTGTCTATGGTGAATAAGGCTGCAGTGCAGCTTTTGCAGCCCGGGTCTTCTTCATTCTGGTCTTCTCAGGTGAGAGGCCCATTGGTGCGTCTGCTGGATTGAATGGTACCTCAATTTTTCCTTTTCAACGCAGCTCCTTTCTGTTCTCATTATTAGCGTTTAACCCTTTTGCATCTCACCAGCAGCTAGAGGGTACACAGTTCTCTAAAACCTCTTCAGCATTTATTGTTTGTAGACTTTTTGCCAATGGTCAGTCGACTGGTGTGAGTTGAAAACTTTTTGTAGATTAGATTGCATGAGTCTAATACTTCCTGAGGTGGAGCTTTTATCCATTTTCCTTTCTTTAAAAAGAGAGTGAGTAAAACTTACCTCTTCATACTATCTTCTTGAAAATTTGGCCTGTTTTGAATTTTTTGTATCCATTCCCTACCTCAGCACAATTTTGAGGGCAGGTGTCCTTTACAGCCCTGAGTCCTTGTGAATGGTAAGTGACCATTAGCTGTGGGTTAAAAGCTGCTCTTGCGGGAATCGGCCACAAGGCGGCAGCATTTCTCCTTTACCAAATCTGGTTTCTAGGGCAACAGAGCCTTACTGGAAGTGGTGTTCTAGGTTGTAAATTAGAATGGAATGTGCGAGGAAAAAGCCCTTTAAGTTTATGTCTCATTACTTCTTGTTGGTATTTTGAACTTAATTTTTATTTCTTATCACAGCAAACTTGATTACAATGTTTTGTTTGTTCTAGGTGTGCAAGATGTGGTTCTTTCACACATATGCATATATCTATTCTTCGGATCCTTTTCCCATGTAGGTTATGACACAATGTTGAGTAGTCTTCTCTTGGTATTGCGTAGGTCTTTGGTGATTATATATTTCACATGTGTTTGTATCTCTCTGTTAACCTCAATATGGTAATGTATCCAATCCTCACACCTTTCCATTTGGTGAACCATAAGTTTTTTTAATGAATCTATGATAGTGTTTCTCTGTGGAAATATCTTTGTTTGTATCATTTTTTAGGTAACACCTATATGTGATATGATAGGATATGTGTCTTTCGCTTTCTCACTTACTCCAAGTTGCGTGATTACTTCTAGACTCATCTATGGTGCTGCAAATGACATTGTTTCATTTTTTCACTAGCTCTTATTCCATCTGTACAGGTAGCAGTACTTCTTTGTCCACCCATCTGTCGGTGGACTTTTTGGTTACTTCCATATCTTGGCTATTGTAATACTATGCAATGTAGATTTGCGTGCCTGTGTCCTTCCAATTCTCTCTTCTTCGTTTATAGGTCTAGGCATAGGTCTGCTAGATCATATGGTAGCTCAATGGTTACCTTTTAAAGGCACCTCTATTCTGTTCTCCTTAGTGGCTCTTTCCAGGTTACGTCCCTCTTAAAGTGGAGGGTATGTATTTCTTCCCAGCACCTTCAGCATTTATTCTTTGTAGTTTTTGCTGATGGTTATTCTGAGTGGTGTGAGCTGATACCTCTTTGTGGTTGAATTTGCATGTGTCTCATAATGTGTTGAAATTGAGCTTTAAGACATGTCCTTTTAATTTTTCCAGCTGTGATTAGAGCTTATTTCTTCAAAGTGTTTTCTTAAAGTATGTGTCACCATTTGAAATAGTTTGGCCATTATCTCCCTCAAGACATTTTGAGGGCAGGTTTCATTTACAGCCCTGAAGTACTTGTTCATATGAAGTGACCATTAGCTCAGGCTTTAAACCTGCTTTTGCAGGTAATGGCCAGAGAGCGGCAGCCTTTCTACGTTCCCCATGCTGGTACTAGGGAAACAGACCTACCGGCCAGTGGTGTTCTTCGGTTATAAATTAGAGTGCAATGTGCCCGGATAAACCCACAAATGTTGATGTCTCCTTGCTTTTGTTTGTTTTTAATTTAATTTATATTTATTATTAGAGTAATATTCCATTGTGTACGTGGACCACTTCTTCTTGGTGCATTCCTCGGTTGATGGACATTTTCATTGCTTCCAAGTGCTGGCTATGGTAAATATTGCTGGCGTACAGGTTTGCCAGCCTGTGATTTTTGATTCTCATTTTCTCAGGTGATAGGCCAAGCAGTGGTTGTGATTGATTGACTGGTAGCTCAATGTTTCCCTTTTCAAAGCACCTACGTTGTGTTTTCATTAGTGGCTCTTTACATGCCCCCCCTTACAACCGAGGGTACGCATTTCTCCACACTCCCTTCACCGTTTATTTTTGGCAGCATTTTTCCTAATGGCCATTCTGATTGCTGTGAGCTGATAGGTTTTTGTAATATGGGTATGCATGACATTAAAATTTTTAAATTCATCATATTCCTACGCCTTTTTCTTTTCTCTTAAAAGAAAAAAACCGTAAGTATAATACAGCTCTTGAAATTGACTTCTTCGAAGGTTGCCCTCTTTTGAATTTTTTGGTCGATTTTTGACCCCAGAAATTTTTTGGAGGGCAGGTGTCATTTACAGAACTGCAAGTTGGTGAAAATTTAGTGACCTTTTGCAGTGGGTTCAAAGCTGCTGTTGTGGGAAACGTCCACAAGGAGGTAGCTTTTCTCCATTCCCCAATCTGGGTACTAGGGCAGCAGAGCCTTTCTGGAAGTCATTGTCTTAGGTTATAAATTAGAATGGAATTTGCCAGGAGAAATCCCCATAAGTTTATGTCTCATTACTTCTTCTTGGTTTTTAAAATTTTTTTAATCTGGGTAAAGTTTAGAATATTGTTTGTCCTAGGTGTACACCATCTGGTCCTTTTGTACATTATGTATGTCTATTAATGTACAGATCCTCTTCCCATGTAAAATATTACAGTGTTCCATCGACCTCCCTTGCTATATGTTCGGTCTTTTTGATACATGTATATAATATGTATTTGTATATGTATAGTAACACTAATCCTCATTTCTCAATTTCCCCCCTCCTTTCCTTTTAGATGAGCATAGTTTGTTTTGTTTTCTAAGCCTGTGAGTGTCTTTCTCTTTGGAAATATGTTCATCTGTGTCAGTTATTAGTTAATACCATAAGTGATATTATAGGCTATAGGTCTTTTGCTTTCCGACCTACTTCATGTTTTGTGATTATCTCCAGGCTCATCTGTGGTGCCTCAAAGAGCAGCGCTTCAGTGTTTTCCATGGCTAATATTCCATTGTGTACATGGACCACTTCTTCTTGGTGCATTCCTCTGTTGATGGACATTTTCCTTGCTTCCAAGTGTTGCCTATGGTAAATATTGCTGGAGGGCAGGATTGCCAGCCTGTGATTTTTGATTTTCATGTTCTCAGGTGATAGACCCAGCAGTGGTTATGATTGATTGACTGGTATGGTAGCTCAACGTTTCCCTTTTCAAGGCACCTCAATTGTGCTGTCATTAGTGGCTCTTACCACGTCCCCCTTAGAATCGAGGGTACGCACTTCTCCACAATCACGTCAGCATTTCTTGTTTGCAGCATATTTGTTGATGGCCATTCTGACTGGTGTGAGCTGATAGGTGTTTGTAATTTGGGTTTACATGTCTGTAAAACTTCCTACAATTCATCATTTTTCCACGCCTTTTTCTTTTCTGTTTAAAGAAAAAAGAACAAAAGTGTGAGTATAATATACCTCTTCAAATTTTCTTTTTGGAAGGTTGCACTCTAGAATTTTTTGGTCGATTTTCGACCTCAGTATTTTTTGGAGGGCAGGTGTCATTTACAGACCTGCAATTGGTGAATATTTAGTGACCTTTTGCAGTGGGTTTAAAGCTGCTGTGGTGGGAAACGGCCACAAGGATGCAGCATTTCTCCATTCCCAAATCTGGGTACTAGGGCAGCAGAGCCGTTCTGGAAGTCGTTTGCCTAGGTTGTAAATTTGAATGGAATGTGCCAGGAAAACCCCCCATAAGTTTATGTCTCATTACTCCTAGTTCGTTGTTTTAATTTTTTCAATTGGGGTAATGGTTAGAATGTTGCTTGTCCAAGGTGTACACACTCTGGTTCATCTACATATTCTATATACCTATTTATGTAGAGATCCTCTTCCCCTGTAAATTATTACAGAGTGTTCCGTAAACCTTCCTTGCTATATGGTCGGTCTTTTTGATATATGTATATAATATGTATTTGTATACATATGGTAACGCTAATCTTCATTTATCCATTCCCCCCACCTTTCCTTTTAGATAAGCATAGTTTTTTTTTAATAAGTCTGTGATTGACTTTCTCTGTGGAAATATGTTCATTTGTGTCAGTTATTAGATAACGCCTATAAGTGATATCATAGGATATAGGACTTTTGCTTTCCGACTTACCTCATGTTCTGTGATTATCTCCAAGATCATCTATGGTGCCTCAAAGAGCAGTGTTTCATTGTTTTCCATGGCTAGTATTCATTGTGTACATGGACCACTTCTTCTTTATCCTTTCATCTGTTGATGGACATTTTGGTTGCTTCACTGTCTTGTCTATGGTGAATAAGGCTGCAGTGCAGCTTTTGCAGCCCGGGTCTTCTTCATTCTGGTCTTCTCAGGTGAGAGGCCCATTGGTGCGTCTGCTGGATTGAATGGTACCTCAATTTTTCCTTTTCAACGCAGCTCCTTTCTGTTCTCATTATTAGCGTTTAACCCTTTTGCATCTCACCAGCAGCTAGAGGGTACACAGTTCTCTAAAACCTCTTCAGCATTTATTGTTTGTAGACTTTTTGCCAATGGTCAGTCGACTGGTGTGAGTTGAAAACTTTTTGTAGATTAGATTGCATGAGTCTAATACTTCCTGAGGTGGAGCTTTTATCCATTTTCCTTTCTTTAAAAAGAGAGTGAGTAAAACTTACCTCTTCATACTATCTTCTTGAAAATTTGGCCTGTTTTGAATTTTTTGTATCCATTCCCTACCTCAGCACAATTTTGAGGGCAGGTGTCCTTTACAGCCCTGAGTCCTTGTGAATGGTAAGTGACCATTAGCTGTGGGTTAAAAGCTGCTCTTGCGGGAATCGGCCACAAGGCGGCAGCATTTCTCCTTTACCAAATCTGGTTTCTAGGGCAACAGAGCCTTACTGGAAGTGGTGTTCTAGGTTGTAAATTAGAATGGAATGTGCGAGGAAAAGGCCCTTTAAGTTTATGTCTCATTACTTCTTGTTGGTATTTTGAACTTAATTTTTATTTTTTATCACAGCAAACTTGATTACAATGCTTTGTTTGTTCTAGGTGTGCAAGATGTGGTTCTTTCACACATATGCATATATCTATTCTTCGGATCCTTTTCCCATGTAGGTTATGACACAATGTTGAGTAGTCTTCTCTTGGTATTGCGTAGGTCTTTGGTGATTATATATTTCACATGTGTTTGTATCTCTCTGTTAACCTCAATATGGTAATGTATCCAATCCTCACACCTTTCCATTTGGTGAACCATAAGTTTTTTTAATGAATCTATGATAGTGTTTCTCTGTGGAAATATCTTTGTTTGTATCATTTTTTAGGTAACACCTATATGTGATATGATAGGATATGTGTCTTTCGCTTTCTCACTTACTCCAAGTTGCGTGATTACTTCTAGACTCATCTATGGTGCTGCAAATGGCATTGTTTCATTTTTTCACTAGCTCTTATTCCATCTGTACAGGTAGCAGTACTTCTTTGTCCACCCATCTGTCGGTGGACTTTTTGGTTACTTCCATATCTTGGCTATTGTAATACTATGCAATGTAGATTTGCGTGCCTGTGTCCTTCCAATTCTCTCTTCTTCGTTTATAGGTCTAGGCATAGGTCTGCTAGATCATATGGTAGCTCAATGGTTACCTTTTAAAGGCACCTCTATTCTGTTCTCTTTAGTGGCTCTTTCCAGGTTACGTCCCACTTAAAGTGGAGGGTATGTATTTCTTCCCAGCACCTTCAGCATTTATTCTTTGTAGTTTTTGCTGATGGTTATTCTGAGTGGTGTGAGCTGATACCTCTTTGTGGTTGAATTTGCATGTGTCTCATAATGTGTTGAAATTGAGCTTTAAGACATGTCCTTTTAATTTTTCCAGCTGTGATTAGAGCTTATTTCTTCAAAGTGTTTTCTTAAAGTATGTGTCACCATTTGAAATAGTTTGGCCATTATCTCCCTCAAGACATTTTGAGGGCAGGTTTCATTTACAGCCCTGAAGTACTTGTTCATATGAAGTGACCATTAGCTCAGGCTTTAAACCTGCTTTTGCAGGTAATGGCCAGAGAGCGGCAGCCTTTCTACGTTCCACATGCTGGTACTAGGGAAACAGACCTACCGGCCAGTGGTGTTCTTCGGTTATAAATTAGAGTGCAATGTGCCCGGATAAACCCACAAATGTTGATGTCTCCTTGCTTTTGTTTGTTTTTAATTCAATTTATATTTATTATTAGAGTAATATTCCATTGTGTACGTGGACCACTTCTTCTTGGTGCATTCCTCGGTTGATGGACATTTTCATTGCTTCCAAGTGCTGGCTATGGTAAATATTGCTGGCGTACAGGTTTGCCAGCCTGTGATTTTTGATTCTCATTTTCTCAGGTGATAGGCCAAGCAGTGGTTGTGATTGATTGACTGGTAGCTCAATGTTTCCCTTTTCAAAGCACCTACGTTGTGTTTTCATTAGTGGCTCTTTACATGCCCCCCCTTACAACCGAGGGTACGCATTTCTCCACACTCCCTTCACCGTTTATTGTTGGCAGCATTTTTCCTAATGGCCATTCTGATTGCTGTGAGCTGATAGGTTTTTGTAATATGGGTATGCATGACATTAAAATTTTTAAATTCATCATATTCCTACGCCTTTTTCTTTTCTCTTTAAAAGAAAAAAACGTAAGTATAATAGAGCTCTTGAAATTGACTTCTTCGAAGGTTGCCCTCTTTTGAATTTTTTGGTCGATTTTTGACCCCAGAAATTTTTTGGAGGGCAGGTGTCATTTACAGAACTGCAAGTTGGTGAAAATTTAGTGACCTTTTGCAGTGGGTTCAAAGCTGCTGTTGTGGGAAACGTCCACAAGGAGGTAGCTTTTCTCCATTCCCCAATCTGGGTACTAGGGCAGCAGAGCCCTTCTGGAAGTCATTGTCCTAGGTTGTAAATTAGAATGGAATTTGCCAGGAGAAATCCCCATAAGTTTATGTCTCATTACTTCTTCTTGGTTTTTAAAATTTTTTTAATCTGGGTAAAGTTTAGAATATTGTTTGTCCTAGGTGTACACCATCTGGTCCATTTGTACATTATGTATGTCTATTAATGTACAGATCCTCTTCCCATGTAAAATATTACAGTGTTCCATCGACCTCCCTTGCTATATGTTCGGTCTTTTTGATACATGTATATAATATGTATTTGTATATGTATAGTAACACTAATCCTCATTTCTCAATTTCCCCCCTCCTTTCCTTTTAGATGAGCATAGTTTGTTTTGTTTTCTAAGCCTGTGAGTGTCTTTCTCTTTGGAAATATGTTCATCTGTGTCAGTTATTAGTTAATACCATAAGTGATATTATAGGCTATAGGTCTTTTGCTTTCCGACCTACTTCATGTTTTGTGATTATCTCCAGGCTCATCTGTGGTGCCTCAAAGAGCAGCGCTTCAGTGTTTTCCGTGGCTAATATTCCATTGTGTACATGGACCACTTCTTCTTGGTGCATTCCTCTGTTGATGGACATTTTCCTTGCTTCCAAGTGTTGCCTATGGTAAATATTGCTGGAGGGCAGGATTGCCAGCCTGTGATTTTTGATTTTCATTTTCTCAGGTGATAGACCCAGCAGTGGTTATGATTGATTGACTGGTATGGTAGCTCAACGTTTACCTTTTCAAGGCACCTCAATTGTGCTTTCATTAGTGGCTCTTACCACGTCCCCCTTAGAATCGAGGGTACGCACTTCTCCACAATCACGTCAGCATTTCTTGTTTGCAGCATATTTGTTGATGGCCATTCTGACTGGTGTGAGCTGATAGGTGTTTGTAATTTGGGTTTACATGTCTGTAAAAATTCCTACAATTCATCATTTTTCCACGCCTTTTTCTTTTCTGTTAAAAGAAAAAAGAACAAAAGTGTGAGTATAATATACCTCTTCAAATTTTCTTTTTGGAAGGTTGCACTCTAGAATTTTTTGGTCGATTTTCGACCTCAGTATTTTTTGGAGGGCAGGTGTCATTTACAGACCTGCAATTGGTGAATATTTAGTGACCTTTTGCAGTGGGTTTAAAGCTGCTGTGGTGGGAAACGGCCACAAGGATGCAGCATTTCTCCATTCCCAAATCTGGGTACTAGGGCAGCAGAGCCGTTCTGGAAGTCGTTTGCCTAGGTTGTAAATTTGAATGGAATGTGCCAGGAAAACCCCCCATAAGTTTATGTCTCATTACTCCTAGTTCGTTGTTTTAATTTTTTCAATTGGGGTAATGGTTAGAATGTTGCTTGTCCAAGGTGTACACACTCTGGTTCATCTACATATTCTATATACCTATTTATGTAGAGATCCTCTTCCCCTGTAAATTATTACAGAGTGTTCCGTAAACCTTCCTTGCTATATGGTCGGTCTTTTTGATATATGTATATAATATGTATTTGTATACATATGGTAACGCTAATCTTCATTTATCCATTCCCCCCACCTTTCCTTTTAGGTAAGCATAGTTTTTTTTTAATAAGTCTGTGATTGACTTTCTCTGTGGAAATATGTTCATTTGTGTCAGTTATTAGATAACGCCTATAAGTGATATCATAGGATATAGGACTTCTGCTTTCCGACTTACCTCATGTTCTGTGATTATCTCCAAGATCATCTATGGTGCCTCAAAGAGCAGTGTTTCATTGTTTTCCATGGCTAGTATTCATTGTGTACATGGACCACTTCTTCTTTATCCTTTCATCTGTTGATGGACATTTTGGTTGCTTCACTGTCTTGGCTATGGTGAATAAGGCTGCAGTGCAGTTTTTGCAGCCCGGGTCTTCTTCATTCTGGTCTTCTCAGGTGAGAGGCCCATTGGTGCGTCTGCTGGATTGAATGGTACCTCAATTTTTCCTTTTCAACGCAGCTCCTTTCTGTTCTCATTATTAGCGTTTAACCCTTTTGCATCTCACCAGCAGCTAGAGGGTACACAGTTCTCTAAAACCTCTTCAGCATTTATTGTTTGTAGACTTTTTGCCAATGGTCAGTCGACTGGTGTGAGTTGAAAACTTTTTGTAGATTAGATTGCATGAGTCTAATACTTCCTGAGGTGGAGCTTTTATCCATTTTCCTTTCTTTAAAAAGAGAGTGAGTAAAACTTACCTCTTCATACTATCTTCTTGAAAATTTGGCCTGTTTTGAATTTTTTGTATCCATTCCCTACCTCAGCACAATTTTGAGGGCAGGTGTCCTTTACAGCCCTGAGTCCTTGTGAATGGTAAGTGACCATTAGCTGTGGGTTAAAAGCTGCTCTTGCGGGAATCGGCCACAAGGCGGCAGCATTTCTCCTTTACCAAATCTGGTTTCTAGGGCAACAGAGCCTTACTGGAAGTGGTGTTCTAGGTTGTAAATTAGAATGGAATGTGCGAGGAAAAAGCCCTTTAAGTTTATGTCTCATTACTTCTTGTTGGTATTTTGAACTTAATTTTTATTTCTTATCACAGCAAACTTGATTACAATGTTTTGTTTGTTCTAGGTGTGCAAGATGTGGTTCTTTCACACATATGCATATATCTATTCTTCGGATCCTTTTCCCATGTAGGTTATGACACAATGTTGAGTAGTCTTCTCTTGGTATTGCGTAGGTCTTTGGTGATTATATATTTCACATGTGTTTGTATCTCTCTGTTAACCTCAATATGGTAATGTATCCAATCCTCACACCTTTCCATTTGGGGAACCATAAGTTTTTTTAATGAATCTATGATAGTGTTTCTCTGTGGAAATATCTTTGTTTGTATCATTTTTTAGGTAACACCTATATGTGATATGATAGGATATGTGTCTTTCGCTTTCTCACTTACTCCAAGTTGCGTGATTACTTCTAGACTCATCTATGGTGCTGCAAATGGCATTGTTTCATTTTTTCACTAGCTCTTATTCCATCTGTACAGGTAGCAGTACTTCTTTGTCCACCCATCTGTCGGTGGACTTTTTGGTTACTTCCATATCTTGGCTATTGTAATACTATGCAATGTAGATTTGCGTGCCTGTGTCCTTCCAATTCTCTCTTCTTCGTTTATAGGTCTAGGCATAGGTCTGCTAGATCATATGGTAGCTCAATGGTTACCTTTTAAAGGCACCTCTATTCTGTTCTCTTTAGTGGCTCTTTCCAGGTTACGTCCCACTTAAAGTGGAGGGTATGTATTTCTTCCCAGCACCTTCAGCATTTATTCTTTGTAGTTTTTGCTGATGGTTATTCTGAGTGGTGTGAGCTGATACCTCTTTGTGGTTGAATTTGCATGTGTCTCATAATGTGTTGAAATTGAGCTTTAAGACATGTCCTTTTAATTTTTCCAGCTGTGATTAGAGCTTATTTCTTCAAAGTGTTTTCTTAAAGTATGTGTCACCATTTGAAATAGTTTGGCCATTATCTCCCTCAAGACATTTTGAGGGCAGGTTTCATTTACAGCCCTGAAGTACTTGTTCATATGAAGTGACCATTAGCTCAGGCTTTAAACCTGCTTTTGCAGGTAATGGCCAGAGAGCGGCAGCCTTTCTACGTTCCCCATGCTGGTACTAGGGAAACAGACCTACCGGCCAGTGGTGTTCTTCGGTTATAAATTAGAGTGCAATGTGCCCGGATAAACCCACAAATGTTGATGTCTCCTTGCTTTTGTTTGTTTTTAATTCAATTTATATTTATTATTAGAGTAATATTCCATTGTGTACGTGGACCACTTCTTCTTGGTGCATTCCTCGGTTGATGGACATTTTCATTGCTTCCAAGTGCTGGCTATGGTAAATATTGCTGGCGTACAGGTTTGCCAGCCTGTGATTTTTGATTCTCATTTTCTCAGGTGATAGGCCAAGCAGTGGTTGTGATTGATTGACTGGTAGCTCAATGTTTCCCTTTTCAAAGCACCTACGTTGTGTTTTCATTAGTGGCTCTTTACATGCCCCCCCTTACAACCGAGGGTACGCATTTCTCCACACTCCCTTCACCGTTTATTGTTGGCAGCATTTTTCCTAATGGCCATTCTGATTGCTGTGAGCTGATAGGTTTTTGTAATATGGGTATGCATGACATTAAAATTTTTAAATTCATCATATTCCTACGCCTTTTTCTTTTCTCTTTAAAAGAAAAAAACGTAAGTATAATAGAGCTCTTGAAATTGACTTCTTCGAAGGTTGCCCTCTTTTGAATTTTTTGGTCGATTTTTGACCCCAGAAATTTTTTGGAGGGCAGGTGTCATTTACAGAACTGCAAGTTGGTGAAAATTTAGTGACCTTTTGCAGTGGGTTCAAAGCTGCTGTTGTGGGAAACGTCCACAAGGAGGTAGCTTTTCTCCATTCCCCAATCTGGGTACTAGGGCAGCAGAGCCCTTCTGGAAGTCATTGTCCTAGGTTGTAAATTAGAATGGAATTTGCCAGGAGAAATCCCCATAAGTTTATGTCTCATTACTTCTTCTTGGTTTTTAAAATTTTTTTAATCTGGGTAAAGTTTAGAATATTGTTTGTCCTAGGTGTACACCATCTGGTCCATTTGTACATTATGTATGTCTATTAATGTACAGATCCTCTTCCCATGTAAAATATTACAGTGTTCCATCGACCTCCCTTGCTATATGTTCGGTCTTTTTGATACATGTATATAATATGTATTTGTATATGTATAGTAACACTAATCCTCATTTCTCAATTTCCCCCCTCCTTTCCTTTTAGATGAGCATAGTTTGTTTTGTTTTCTAAGCCTGTGAGTGTCTTTCTCTTTGGAAATATGTTCATCTGTGTCAGTTATTAGTTAATACCATAAGTGATATTATAGGCTATAGGTCTTTTGCTTTCCGACCTACTTCATGTTTTGTGATTATCTCCAGGCTCATCTGTGGTGCCTCAAAGAGCAGCGCTTCAGTGTTTTCCGTGGCTAATATTCCATTGTGTACATGGACCACTTCTTCTTGGTGCATTCCTCTGTTGATGGACATTTTCCTTGCTTCCAAGTGTTGCCTATGGTAAATATTGCTGGAGGGCAGGATTGCCAGCCTGTGATTTTTGATTTTCATTTTCTCAGGTGATAGACCCAGCAGTGGTTATGATTGATTGACTGGTATGGTAGCTCAACGTTTACCTTTTCAAGGCACCTCAATTGTGCTTTCATTAGTGGCTCTTACCACGTCCCCCTTAGAATCGAGGGTACGCACTTCTCCACAATCACGTCAGCATTTCTTGTTTGCAGCATATTTGTTGATGGCCATTCTGACTGGTGTGAGCTGATAGGTGTTTGTAATTTGGGTTTACATGTCTGTAAAAATTCCTACAATTCATCATTTTTCCACGCCTTTTTCTTTTCTGTTAAAAGAAAAAAGAACAAAAGTGTGAGTATAATATACCTCTTCAAATTTTCTTTTTGGAAGGTTGCACTCTAGAATTTTTTGGTCGATTTTCGACCTCAGTATTTTTTGGAGGGCAGGTGTCATTTACAGACCTGCAATTGGTGAATATTTAGTGACCTTTTGCAGTGGGTTTAAAGCTGCTGTGGTGGGAAACGGCCACAAGGATGCAGCATTTCTCCATTCCCAAATCTGGGTACTAGGGCAGCAGAGCCGTTCTGGAAGTCGTTTGCCTAGGTTGTAAATTTGAATGGAATGTGCCAGGAAAACCCCCCATAAGTTTATGTCTCATTACTCCTAGTTCGTTGTTTTAATTTTTTCAATTGGGGTAATGGTTAGAATGTTGCTTGTCCAAGGTGTACACACTCTGGTTCATCTACATATTCTATATACCTATTTATGTAGAGATCCTCTTCCCCTGTAAATTATTACAGAGTGTTCCGTAAACCTTCCTTGCTATATGGTCGGTCTTTTTGATATATGTATATAATATGTATTTGTATACATATGGTAACGCTAATCTTCATTTATCCATTCCCCCCACCTTTCCTTTTAGGTAAGCATAGTTTTTTTTTAATAAGTCTGTGATTGACTTTCTCTGTGGAAATATGTTCATTTGTGTCAGTTATTAGATAACGCCTATAAGTGATATCATAGGATATAGGACTTCTGCTTTCCGACTTACCTCATGTTCTGTGATTATCTCCAAGATCATCTATGGTGCCTCAAAGAGCAGTGTTTCATTGTTTTCCATGGCTAGTATTCATTGTGTACATGGACCACTTCTTCTTTATCCTTTCATCTGTTGATGGACATTTTGGTTGCTTCACTGTCTTGGCTATGGTGAATAAGGCTGCAGTGCAGTTTTTGCAGCCCGGGTCTTCTTCATTCTGGTCTTCTCAGGTGAGAGGCCCATTGGTGCGTCTGCTGGATTGAATGGTACCTCAATTTTTCCTTTTCAACGCAGCTCCTTTCTGTTCTCATTATTAGCGTTTAACCCTTTTGCATCTCACCAGCAGCTAGAGGGTACACAGTTCTCTAAAACCTCTTCAGCATTTATTGTTTGTAGACTTTTTGCCAATGGTCAGTCGACTGGTGTGAGTTGAAAACTTTTTGTAGATTAGATTGCATGAGTCTAATACTTCCTGAGGTGGAGCTTTTATCCATTTTCCTTTCTTTAAAAAGAGAGTGAGTAAAACTTACCTCTTCATACTATCTTCTTGAAAATTTGGCCTGTTTTGAATTTTTTGTATCCATTCCCTACCTCAGCACAATTTTGAGGGCAGGTGTCCTTTACAGCCCTGAGTCCTTGTGAATGGTAAGTGACCATTAGCTGTGGGTTAAAAGCTGCTCTTGCGGGAATCGGCCACAAGGCGGCAGCATTTCTCCTTTACCAAATCTGGTTTCTAGGGCAACAGAGCCTTACTGGAAGTGGTGTTCTAGGTTGTAAATTAGAATGGAATGTGCGAGGAAAAAGCCCTTTAAGTTTATGTCTCATTACTTCTTGTTGGTATTTTGAACTTAATTTTTATTTCTTATCACAGCAAACTTGATTACAATGTTTTGTTTGTTCTAGGTGTGCAAGATGTGGTTCTTTCACACATATGCATATATCTATTCTTCGGATCCTTTTCCCATGTAGGTTATGACACAATGTTGAGTAGTCTTCTCTTGGTATTGCGTAGGTCTTTGGTGATTATATATTTCACATGTGTTTGTATCTCTCTGTTAACCTCAATATGGTAATGTATCCAATCCTCACACCTTTCCATTTGGGGAACCATAAGTTTTTTTAATGAATCTATGATAGTGTTTCTCTGTGGAAATATCTTTGTTTGTATCATTTTTTAGGTAACACCTATATGTGATATGATAGGATATGTGTCTTTCGCTTTCTCACTTACTCCAAGTTGCGTGATTACTTCTAGACTCATCTATGGTGCTGCAAATGGCATTGTTTCATTTTTTCACTAGCTCTTATTCCATCTGTACAGGTAGCAGTACTTCTTTGTCCACCCATCTGTCGGTGGACTTTTTGGTTACTTCCATATCTTGGCTATTGTAATACTATGCAATGTAGATTTGCGTGCCTGTGTCCTTCCAATTCTCTCTTCTTCGTTTATAGGTCTAGGCATAGGTCTGCTAGATCATATGGTAGCTCAATGGTTACCTTTTAAAGGCACCTCTATTCTGTTCTCTTTAGTGGCTCTTTCCAGGTTACGTCCCACTTAAAGTGGAGGGTATGTATTTCTTCCCAGCACCTTCAGCATTTATTCTTTGTAGTTTTTGCTGATGGTTATTCTGAGTGGTGTGAGCTGATACCTCTTTGTGGTTGAATTTGCATGTGTCTCATAATGTGTTGAAATTGAGCTTTAAGACATGTCCTTTTAATTTTTCCAGCTGTGATTAGAGCTTATTTCTTCAAAGTGTTTTCTTAAAGTATGTGTCACCATTTGAAATATTTTGGCCATTATCTCCCTCAAGACATTTTGAGGGCAGGTTTCATTTACAGCCCTGAAGTACTTGTTCATATGAAGTGACCATTAGCTCAGGCTTTAAACCTGCTTTTGCAGGTAATGGCCAGAGAGCAGCAGCCTTTCTACGTTCCCCATGCTGGTACTAGGGAAACAGACCTACCGGCCAGTGGTGTTCTTCGGTTATAAATTAGAGTGCAATGTGCCCGGATAAACCCACAAATGTTGATGTCTCCTTGCTTTTGTTTGTTTTTAATTCAATTTATATTTATTATTAGAGTAATATTCCATTGTGTACGTGGACCACTTCTTCTTGGTGCATTCCTCGGTTGATGGACATTTTCATTGCTTCCAAGTGCTGGCTATGGTAAATATTGCTGGCGTACAAGTTTGCCAGCCTGTGATTTTTGATTCTCATTTTCTCAGGTGATAGGCCAAGCAGTGGTTGTGATTGATTGACTGGTAGCTCAATGTTTCCCTTTTCAAAGCACCTACGTTGTGTTTTCATTAGTGGCTCTTTACATGCCCCCCCTTACAACCGAGGGTACGCATTTCTCCACACTCCCTTCACCGTTTATTGTTGGCAGCATTTTTCCTAATGGCCATTCTGATTGCTGTGAGCTGATAGGTTTTTGTAATATGGGTATGCATGACATTAAAATTTTTAAATTCATCATATTCCTACGCCTTTTTCTTTTCTCTTTAAAAGAAAAAAACGTAAGTATAATAGAGCTCTTGAAATTGACTTCTTCGAAGGTTGCCCTCTTTTGAATTTTTTGGTCGATTTTTGACCCCAGAAATTTTTTGGAGGGCAGGTGTCATTTACAGAACTGCAAGTTGGTGAAAATTTAGTGACCTTTTGCAGTGGGTTCAAAGCTGCTGTTGTGGGAAACGTCCACAAGGAGGTAGCTTTTCTCCATTCCCCAATCTGGGTACTAGGGCAGCAGAGCCCTTCTGGAAGTCATTGTCCTAGGTTGTAAATTAGAATGGAATTTGCCAGGAGAAATCCCCATAAGTTTATGTCTCATTACTTCTTCTTGGTTTTTAAAATTTTTTTAATCTGGGTAAAGTTTAGAATATTGTTTGTCCTAGGTGTACACCATCTGGTCCATTTGTACATTATGTATGTCTATTAATGTACAGATCCTCTTCCCATGTAAAATATTACAGTGTTCCATCGACCTCCCTTGCTATATGTTCGGTCTTTTTGATACATGTATATAATATGTATTTGTATATGTATAGTAACACTAATCCTCATTTCTCAATTTCCCCCCTCCTTTCCTTTTAGATGAGCATAGTTTGTTTTGTTTTCTAAGCCTGTGAGTGTCTTTCTCTTTGGAAATATGTTCATCTGTGTCAGTTATTAGTTAATACCATAAGTGATATTATAGGCTATAGGTCTTTTGCTTTCCGACCTACTTCATGTTTTGTGATTATCTCCAGGCTCATCTGTGGTGCCTCAAAGAGCAGCGCTTCAGTGTTTTCCGTGGCTAATATTCCATTGTGTACATGGACCACTTCTTCTTGGTGCATTCCTCTGTTGATGGACATTTTCCTTGCTTCCAAGTGTTGCCTATGGTAAATATTGCTGGAGGGCAGGATTGCCAGCCTGTGATTTTTGATTTTCATTTTCTCAGGTGATAGACCCAGCAGTGGTTATGATTGATTGACTGGTATGGTAGCTCAACGTTTACCTTTTCAAGGCACCTCAATTGTGCTTTCATTAGTGGCTCTTACCACGTCCCCCTTAGAATCGAGGGTACGCACTTCTCCACAATCACGTCAGCATTTCTTGTTTGCAGCATATTTGTTGATGGCCATTCTGACTGGTGTGAGCTGATAGGTGTTTGTAATTTGGGTTTACATGTCTGTAAAAATTCCTACAATTCATCATTTTTCCACGCCTTTTTCTTTTCTGTTAAAAGAAAAAAGAACAAAAGTGTGAGTATAATATACCTCTTCAAATTTTCTTTTTGGAAGGTTGCACTCTAGAATTTTTTGGTCGATTTTCGACCTCAGTATTTTTTGGAGGGCAGGTGTCATTTACAGACCTGCAATTGGTGAATATTTAGTGACCTTTTGCAGTGGGTTTAAAGCTGCTGTGGTGGGAAACGGCCACAAGGATGCAGCATTTCTCCATTCCCAAATCTGGGTACTAGGGCAACAGAGCCGTTCTGGAAGTCGTTTGCCTAGGTTGTAAATTTGAATGGAATGTGCCAGGAAAACCCCCCATAAGTTTATGTCTCATTACTCCTAGTTCGTTGTTTTAATTTTTTCAATTGGGGTAATGGTTAGAATGTTGCTTGTCCAAGGTGTACACAGTCTGGTTCATCTACATATTCTATATACCTATTTATGTAGAGATCCTCTTCCCCTGTAAATTATTACAGAGTGTTCCGTAAACCTTCCTTGCTATATGGTCGGTCTTTTTGATATATGTATATAATATGTATTTGTATACATATGGTAACGCTAATCTTCATTTATCCATTCCCCCCACCTTTCCTTTTAGGTAAGCATAGTTTTTTTTTAATAAGTCTGTGATTGACTTTCTCTGTGGAAATATGTTCATTTGTGTCAGTTATTAGATAACGCCTATAAGTGATATCATAGGATATAGGACTTCTGCTTTCCGACTTACCTCATGTTCTGTGATTATCTCCAAGATCATCTATGGTGCCTCAAAGAGCAGTGTTTCATTGTTTTCCATGGCTAGTATTCATTGTGTACATGGACCACTTCTTCTTTATCCTTTCATCTGTTGATGGACATTTTGGTTGCTTCACTGTCTTGGCTATGGTGAATAAGGCTGCAGTGCAGTTTTTGCAGCCCGGGTCTTCTTCATTCTGGTCTTCTCAGGTGAGAGGCCCATTGGTGCGTCTGCTGGATTGAATGGTACCTCAATTTTTCCTTTTCAACGCAGCTCCTTTCTGTTCTCATTATTAGCGTTTAACCCTTTTGCATCTCACCAGCAGCTAGAGGGTACACAGTTCTCTAAAACCTCTTCAGCATTTATTGTTTGTAGACTTTTTGCCAATGGTCAGTCGACTGGTGTGAGTTGAAAACTTTTTGTAGATTAGATTGCATGAGTCTAATACTTCCTGAGGTGGAGCTTTTATCCATTTTCCTTTCTTTAAAAAGAGAGTGAGTAAAACTTACCTCTTCATACTATCTTCTTGAAAATTTGGCCTGTTTTGAATTTTTTGTATCCATTCCCTACCTCAGCACAATTTTGAGGGCAGGTGTCCTTTACAGCCCTGAGTCCTTGTGAATGGTAAGTGACCATTAGCTGTGGGTTAAAAGCTGCTCTTGCGGGAATCGGCCACAAGGCGGCAGCATTTCTCCTTTACCAAATCTGGTTTCTAGGGCAACAGAGCCTTACTGGAAGTGGTGTTCTAGGTTGTAAATTAGAATGGAATGTGCGAGGAAAAAGCCCTTTAAGTTTATGTCTCATTACTTCTTGTTGGTATTTTGAACTTAATTTTTATTTCTTATCACAGCAAACTTGATTACAATGTTTTGTTTGTTCTAGGTGTGCAAGATGTGGTTCTTTCACACATATGCATATATCTATTCTTCGGATCCTTTTCCCATGTAGGTTATGACACAATGTTGAGTAGTCTTCTCTTGGTATTGCGTAGGTCTTTGGTGATTATATATTTCACATGTGTTTGTATCTCTCTGTTAACCTCAATATGGTAATGTATCCAATCCTCACACCTTTCCATTTGGGGAACCATAAGTTTTTTTAATGAATCTATGATAGTGTTTCTCTGTGGAAATATCTTTGTTTGTATCATTTTTTAGGTAACACCTATATGTGATATGATAGGATATGTGTCTTTCGCTTTCTCACTTACTCCAAGTTGCGTGATTACTTCTAGACTCATCTATGGTGCTGCAAATGGCATTGTTTCATTTTTTCACTAGCTCTTATTCCATCTGTACAGGTAGCAGTACTTCTTTGTCCACCCATCTGTCGGTGGACTTTTTGGTTACTTCCATATCTTGGCTATTGTAATACTATGCAATGTAGATTTGCGTGCCTGTGTCCTTCCAATTCTCTCTTCTTCGTTTATAGGTCTAGGCATAGGTCTGCTAGATCATATGGTAGCTCAATGGTTACCTTTTAAAGGCACCTCTATTCTGTTCTCCTTAGTGGCTCTTTCCAGGTTACGTCCCACTTAAAGTGGAGGGTATGTATTTCTTCCCAGCACCTTCAGCATTTATTCTTTGTAGTTTTTGCTGATGGTTATTCTGAGTGGTGTGAGCTGATACCTCTTTGTGGTTGAATTTGCATGTGTCTCATAATGTGTTGAAATTGAGCTTTAAGACATGTCCTTTTAATTTTTCCAGCTGTGATTAGAGCTTATTTCTTCAAAGTGTTTTCTTAAAGTATGTGTCACCATTTGAAATAGTTTGGCCATTATCTCCCTCAAGACATTTTGAGGGCAGGTTTCATTTACAGCCCTGAAGTACTTGTTCATATGAAGTGACCATTAGCTCAGGCTTTAAACCTGCTTTTGCAGGTAATGGCCAGAGAGCGGCAGCCTTTCTACGTTCCCCATGCTGGTACTAGGGAAACAGACCTACCGGCCAGTGGTGTTCTTCGGTTATAAATTAGAGTGCAATGTGCCCGGATAAACCCACAAATGTTGATGTCTCCTTGCTTTTGTTTGTTTTTAATTTAATTTATATTTATTATTAGAGTAATATTCCATTGTGTACGTGGACCACTTCTTCTTGGTGCATTCCTCGGTTGATGGACATTTTCATTGCTTCCAAGTGCTGGCTATGGTAAATATTGCTGGCGTACAGGTTTGCCAGCCTGTGATTTTTGATTCTCATTTTCTCAGGTGATAGGCCAAGCAGTGGTTGTGATTGATTGACTGGTAGCTCAATGTTTCCCTTTTCAAAGCACCTACGTTGTGTTTTCATTAGTGGCTCTTTACATGCCCCCCCTTACAACCGAGGGTACGCATTTCTCCACACTCCCTTCACCGTTTATTTTTGGCAGCATTTTTCCTAATGGCCATTCTGATTGCTGTGAGCTGATAGGTTTTTGTAATATGGGTATGCATGACATTAAAATTTTTAAATTCATCATATTCCTACGCCTTTTTCTTTTCTCTTAAAAGAAAAAAACCGTAAGTATAATACAGCTCTTGAAATTGACTTCTTCGAAGGTTGCCCTCTTTTGAATTTTTTGGTCGATTTTTGACCCCAGAAATTTTTTGGAGGGCAGGTGTCATTTACAGAACTGCAAGTTGGTGAAAATTTAGTGACCTTTTGCAGTGGGTTCAAAGCTGCTGTTGTGGGAAACGTCCACAAGGAGGTAGCTTTTCTCCATTCCCCAATCTGGGTACTAGGGCAGCAGAGCCCTTCTGGAAGTCATTGTCCTAGGTTATAAATTAGAATGGAATTTGCCAGGAGAAATCCCCATAAGTTTATGTCTCATTACTTCTTCTTGGTTTTTAAAATTTTTTTAATCTGGGTAAAGTTTAGAATATTGTTTGTCCTAGGTGTACACCATCTGGTCCTTTTGTACATTATGTATGTCTATTAATGTACAGATCCTCTTCCCATGTAAAATATTACAGTGTTGATCGACCTCCCTTGCTATATGTTCGGTCTTTTTGATACATGTATATAATATGTATTTGTATATGTATAGTAACACTAATCCTCATTTCTCAATTTCCCCCCTCCTTTCCTTTTAGATGAGCATAGTTTGTTTTGTTTTCTAAGCCTGTGAGTGTCTTTCTCTTTGGAAATATGTTCATCTGTGTCAGTTATTAGTTAATACCATAAGTGATATTATAGGCTATAGGTCTTTTGCTTTCCGACCTACTTCATGTTTTGTGATTATCTCCAGGCTCATCTGTGGTGCCTCAAAGAGCAGCGCTTCAGTGTTTTCCATGGCTAATATTCCATTGTGTACATGGACCACTTCTTCTTGGTGCATTCCTCTGTTGATGGACATTTTCCTTGCTTCCAAGTGTTGCCTATGGTAAATATTGCTGGAGGGCAGGATTGCCAGCCTGTGATTTTTGATTTTCATTTTCTCAGGTGATAGACCCAGCAGTGGTTATGATTGATTGACTGGTATGGTAGCTCAACGTTTACCTTTTCAAGGCACCTCAATTGTGCTGTCATTAGTGGCTCTTACCACGTCCCCCTTAGAATCGAGGGTACGCACTTCTCCACAATCACGTCAGCATTTCTTGTTTGCAGCATATTTGTTGATGGCCATTCTGACTGGTGTGAGCTGATAGGTGTTTGTAATTTGGGTTTACATGTCTGTAAAACTTCCTACAATTCATCATTTTTCCACGCCTTTTTCTTTTCTGTTTAAAGAAAAAAGAACAAAAGTGTGAGTATAATATACCTCTTCAAATTTTCTTTTTGGAAGGTTGCACTCTAGAATTTTTTGGTCGATTTTCGACCTCAGTATTTTTTGGAGGGCAGGTGTCATTTACAGACCTGCAATTGGTGAATATTTAGTGACCTTTTGCAGTGGGTTTAAAGCTGCTGTGGTGGGAAACGGCCACAAGGATGCAGCATTTCTCCATTCCCAAATCTGGGTACTAGGGCAGCAGAGCCGTTCTGGAAGTCGTTTGCCTAGGTTGTAAATTTGAATGGAATGTGCCAGGAAAACCCCCCATAAGTTTATGTCTCATTACTCCTAGTTCGTTGTTTTAATTTTTTCAATTGGGGTAATGGTTAGAATGTTGCTTGTCCAAGGTGTACACACTCTGGTTCATCTACATATTCTATATACCTATTTATGTAGAGATCCTCTTCCCCTGTAAATTATTACAGAGTGTTCCGTAAACCTTCCTTGCTATATGGTCGGTCTTTTTGATATATGTATATAATATGTATTTGTATACATATGGTAACGCTAATCTTCATTTATCCATTCCCCCCACCTTTCCTTTTAGGTAAGCATAGTTTTTTTTTAATAAGTCTGTGATTGACTTTCTCTGTGGAAATATGTTCATTTGTGTCAGTTATTAGATAACGCCTATAAGTGATATCATAGGATATAGGACTTCTGCTTTCCGACTTACCTCATGTTCTGTGATTATCTCCAAGATCATCTATGGTGCCTCAAAGAGCAGTGTTTCATTGTTTTCCATGGCTAGTATTCATTGTGTACATGGACCACTTCTTCTTTATCCTTTCATCTGTTGATGGACATTTTGGTTGCTTCACTGTCTTGGCTATGGTGAATAAGGCTGCAGTGCAGCTTTTGCAGCCCGGGTCTTCTTCATTCTGGTCTTCTCAGGTGAGAGGCCCATTGGTGCGCCTGCTGGATTGAATGGTACCTCAATTTTTCCTTTTCAACGCAGCTCCTTTCTGTTCTCATTATTAGCGTTTAACCCTTTTGCATCTCACCAGCAGCTAGAGGGTACACAGTTCTCTAAAACCTCTTCAGCATTTATTGTTTGTAGACTTTTTGCCAATGGTCAGTCGACTGGTGTGAGTTGAAAACTTTTTGTAGATTAGATTGCATGAGTCTAATACTTCCTGAGGTGGAGCTTTTATCCATTTTCCTTTCTTTAAAAAGAGAGTGAGTAAAACTTACCTCTTCATACTATCTTCTTGAAAATTTGGCCTGTTTTGAATTTTTTGTATCCATTCCCTACCTCAGCACAATTTTGAGGGCAGGTGTCCTTTACAGCCCTGAGTCCTTGTGAATGGTAAGTGACCATTAGCTGTGGGTTAAAAGCTGCTCTTGCGGGAATCGGCCACAAGGCGGCAGCATTTCTCCTTTACCAAATCTGGTTTCTAGGGCAACAGAGCCTTACTGGAAGTGGTGTTCTAGGTTGTAAATTAGAATGGAATGTGCGAGGAAAAAGCCCTTTAAGTTTATGTCTCATTACTTCTTGTTGGTATTTTGAACTTAATTTTTATTTCTTATCACAGCAAACTTGATTACAATGTTTTGTTTGTTCTAGGTGTGCAAGATGTGGTTCTTTCACACATATGCATATATCTATTCTTCGGATCCTTTTCCCATGTAGGTTATGACACAATGTTGAGTAGTCTTCTCTTGGTATTGCGTAGGTCTTTGGTGATTATATATTTCACATGTGTTTGTATCTCTCTGTTAACCTCAATATGGTAATGTATCCAATCCTCACACCTTTCCATTTGGGGAACCATAAGTTTTTTTAATGAATCTATGATAGTGTTTCTCTGTGGAAATATCTTTGTTTGTATCATTTTTTAGGTAACACCTATATGTGATATGATAGGATATGTGTCTTTCGCTTTCTCACTTACTCCAAGTTGCGTGATTACTTCTAGACTCATCTATGGTGCTGCAAATGGCATTGTTTCATTTTTTCACTAGCTCTTATTCCATCTGTACAGGTAGCAGTACTTCTTTGTCCACCCATCTGTCGGTGGACTTTTTGGTTACTTCCATATCTTGGCTATTGTAATACTATGCAATGTAGATTTGCGTGCCTGTGTCCTTCCAATTCTCTCTTCTTCGTTTATAGGTCTAGGCATAGGTCTGCTAGATCATATGGTAGCTCAATGGTTACCTTTTAAAGGCACCTCTATTCTGTTCTCCTTAGTGGCTCTTTCCAGGTTACGTCCCACTTAAAGTGGAGGGTATGTATTTCTTCCCAGCACCTTCAGCATTTATTCTTTGTAGTTTTTGCTGATGGTTATTCTGAGTGGTGTGAGCTGATACCTCTTTGTGGTTGAATTTGCATGTGTCTCATAATGTGTTGAAATTGAGCTTTAAGACATGTCCTTTTAATTTTTCCAGCTGTGATTAGAGCTTATTTCTTCAAAGTGTTTTCTTAAAGTATGTGTCACCATTTGAAATATTTTGGCCATTATCTCCCTCAAGACATTTTGAGGGCAGGTTTCATTTACAGCCCTGAAGTACTTGTTCATATGAAGTGACCATTAGCTCAGGCTTTAAACCTGCTTTTGCAGGTAATGGCCAGAGAGCGGCAGCCTTTCTACGTTCCCCATGCTGGTACTAGGGAAACAGACCTACCGGCCAGTGGTGTTCTTCGGTTATAAATTAGAGTGCAATGTGCCCGGATAAACCCACAAATGTTGATGTCTCCTTGCTTTTGTTTGTTTTTAATTTAATTTATATTTATTATTAGAGTAATATTCCATTGTGTACGTGGACCACTTCTTCTTGGTGCATTCCTCGGTTGATGGACATTTTCATTGCTTCCAAGTGCTGGCTATGGTAAATATTGCTGGCGTACAGGTTTGCCAGCCTGTGATTTTTGATTCTCATTTTCTCAGGTGATAGGCCAAGCAGTGGTTGTGATTGATTGACTGGTAGCTCAATGTTTCCCTTTTCAAAGCACCTACGTTGTGTTTTCATTAGTGGCTCTTTACATGCCCCCCCTTACAACCGAGGGTACGCATTTCTCCACACTCCCTTCACCGTTTATTTTTGGCAGCATTTTTCCTAATGGCCATTCTGATTGCTGTGAGCTGATAGGTTTTTGTAATATGGGTATGCATGACATTAAAATTTTTAAATTCATCATATTCCTACGCCTTTTTCTTTTCTCTTAAAAGAAAAAAACCGTAAGTATAATACAGCTCTTGAAATTGACTTCTTCGAAGGTTGCCCTCTTTTGAATTTTTTGGTCGATTTTTGACCCCAGAAATTTTTTGGAGGGCAGGTGTCATTTACAGAACTGCAAGTTGGTGAAAATTTAGTGACCTTTTGCAGTGGGTTCAAAGCTGCTGTTGTGGGAAACGTCCACAAGGAGGTAGCTTTTCTCCATTCCCCAATCTGGGTACTAGGGCAGCAGAGCCCTTCTGGAAGTCATTGTCCTAGGTTATAAATTAGAATGGAATTTGCCAGGAGAAATCCCCATAAGTTTATGTCTCATTACTTCTTCTTGGTTTTTAAAATTTTTTTAATCTGGGTAAAGTTTAGAATATTGTTTGTCCTAGGTGTACACCATCTGGTCCTTTTGTACATTATGTATGTCTATTAATGTACAGATCCTCTTCCCATGTAAAATATTACAGTGTTGATCGACCTCCCTTGCTATATGTTCGGTCTTTTTGATACATGTATATAATATGTATTTGTATATGTATAGTAACACTAATCCTCATTTCTCAATTTCCCCCCTCCTTTCCTTTTAGATGAGCATAGTTTGTTTTGTTTTCTAAGCCTGTGAGTGTCTTTCTCTTTGGAAATATGTTCATCTGTGTCAGTTATTAGTTAATACCATAAGTGATATTATAGGCTATAGGTCTTTTGCTTTCCGACCTACTTCATGTTTTGTGATTATCTCCAGGCTCATCTGTGGTGCCTCAAAGAGCAGCGCTTCAGTGTTTTCCATGGCTAATATTCCATTGTGTACATGGACCACTTCTTCTTGGTGCATTCCTCTGTTGATGGACATTTTCCTTGCTTCCAAGTGTTGCCTATGGTAAATATTGCTGGAGGGCAGGATTGCCAGCCTGTGATTTTTGATTTTCATTTTCTCAGGTGATAGACCCAGCAGTGGTTATGATTGATTGACTGGTATGGTAGCTCAACGTTTACCTTTTCAAGGCACCTCAATTGTGCTGTCATTAGTGGCTCTTACCACGTCCCCCTTAGAATCGAGGGTACGCACTTCTCCACAATCACGTCAGCATTTCTTGTTTGCAGCATATTTGTTGATGGCCATTCTGACTGGTGTGAGCTGATAGGTGTTTGTAATTTGGGTTTACATGTCTGTAAAACTTCCTACAATTCATCATTTTTCCACGCCTTTTTCTTTTCTGTTTAAAGAAAAAAGAACAAAAGTGTGAGTATAATATACCTCTTCAAATTTTCTTTTTGGAAGGTTGCACTCTAGAATTTTTTGGTCGATTTTCGACCTCAGTATTTTTTGGAGGGCAGGTGTCATTTACAGACCTGCAATTGGTGAATATTTAGTGACCTTTTGCAGTGGGTTTAAAGCTGCTGTGGTGGGAAACGGCCACAAGGATGCAGCATTTCTCCATTCCCAAATCTGGGTACTAGGGCAGCAGAGCCGTTCTGGAAGTCGTTTGCCTAGGTTGTAAATTTGAATGGAATGTGCCAGGAAAACCCCCCATAAGTTTATGTCTCATTACTCCTAGTTCGTTGTTTTAATTTTTTCAATTGGGGTAATGGTTAGAATGTTGCTTGTCCAAGGTGTACACACTCTGGTTCATCTACATATTCTATATACCTATTTATGTAGAGATCCTCTTCCCCTGTAAATTATTACAGAGTGTTCCGTAAACCTTCCTTGCTATATGGTCGGTCTTTTTGATATATGTATATAATATGTATTTGTATACATATGGTAACGCTAATCTTCATTTATCCATTCCCCCCACCTTTCCTTTTAGGTAAGCATAGTTTTTTTTTAATAAGTCTGTGATTGACTTTCTCTGTGGAAATATGTTCATTTGTGTCAGTTATTAGATAACGCCTATAAGTGATATCATAGGATATAGGACTTCTGCTTTCCGACTTACCTCATGTTCTGTGATTATCTCCAAGATCATCTATGGTGCCTCAAAGAGCAGTGTTTCATTGTTTTCCATGGCTAGTATTCATTGTGTACATGGACCACTTCTTCTTTATCCTTTCATCTGTTGATGGACATTTTGGTTGCTTCACTGTCTTGGCTATGGTGAATAAGGCTGCAGTGCAGCTTTTGCAGCCCGGGTCTTCTTCATTCTGGTCTTCTCAGGTGAGAGGCCCATTGGTGCGCCTGCTGGATTGAATGGTACCTCAATTTTTCCTTTTCAACGCAGCTCCTTTCTGTTCTCATTATTAGCGTTTAACCCTTTTGCATCTCACCAGCAGCTAGAGGGTACACAGTTCTCTAAAACCTCTTCAGCATTTATTGTTTGTAGACTTTTTGCCAATGGTCAGTCGACTGGTGTGAGTTGAAAACTTTTTGTAGATTAGATTGCATGAGTCTAATACTTCCTGAGGTGGAGCTTTTATCCATTTTCCTTTCTTTAAAAAGAGAGTGAGTAAAACTTACCTCTTCATACTATCTTCTTGAAAATTTGGCCTGTTTTGAATTTTTTGTATCCATTCCCTACCTCAGCACAATTTTGAGGGCAGGTGTCCTTTAGAGCCCTGAGTCCTTGTGAATGGTAAGTGACCATTAGCTGTGGGTTAAAAGCTGCTCTTGCGGGAATCGGCCACAAGGCGGCAGCATTTCTCCTTTACCAAATCTGGTTTCTAGGGCAACAGAGCCTTACTGGAAGTGGTGTTCTAGGTTGTAAATTAGAATGGAATGTGCGAGGAAAAAGCCCTTTAAGTTTATGTCTCATTACTTCTTGTTGGTATTTTGAACTTAATTTTTATTTCTTATCACAGCAAACTTGATTACAATGTTTTGTTTGTTCTAGGTGTGCAAGATGTGGTTCTTTCACACATATGCATATATCTATTCTTCGGATCCTTTTCCCATGTAGGTTATGACACAATGTTGAGTAGTCTTCTCTTGGTATTGCGTAGGTCTTTGGTGATTATATATTTCACATGTGTTTGTATCTCTCTGTTAACCTCAATATGGTAATGTATCCAATCCTCACACCTTTCCATTTGGTGAACCATAAGTTTTTTTAATGAATCTATGATAGTGTTTCTCTGTGGAAATATCTTTGTTTGTATCATTTTTTAGGTAACACCTATATGTGATATGATAGGATATGTGTCTTTCGCTTTCTCACTTACTCCAAGTTGCGTGATTACTTCTAGACTCATCTATGGTGCTGCAAATGACATTGTTTCATTTTTTCACTAGCTCTTATTCCATCTGTACAGGTAGCAGTACTTCTTTGTCCACCCATCTGTCGGTGGACTTTTTGGTTACTTCCATATCTTGGCTATTGTAATACTATGCAATGTAGATTTGCGTGCCTGTGTCCTTCCAATTCTCTCTTCTTCGTTTATAGGTCTAGGCATAGGTCTGCTAGATCATATGGTAGCTCAATGGTTACCTTTTAAAGGCACCTCTATTCTGTTCTCCTTAGTGGCTCTTTCCAGGTTACGTCCCTCTTAAAGTGGAGGGTATGTATTTCTTCCCAGCACCTTCAGCATTTATTCTTTGTAGTTTTTGCTGATGGTTATTCTGAGTGGTGTGAGCTGATACCTCTTTGTGGTTGAATTTGCATGTGTCTCATAATGTGTTGAAATTGAGCTTTAAGACATGTCCTTTTAATTTTTCCAGCTGTGATTAGAGCTTATTTCTTCAAAGTGTTTTCTTAAAGTATGTGTCACCATTTGAAATAGTTTGGCCATTATCTCCCTCAAGACATTTTGAGGGCAGGTTTCATTTACAGCCCTGAAGTACTTGTTCATATGAAGTGACCATTAGCTCAGGCTTTAAACCTGCTTTTGCAGGTAATGGCCAGAGAGCGGCAGCCTTTCTACGTTCCCCATGCTGGTACTAGGGAAACAGACCTACCGGCCAGTGGTGTTCTTCGGTTATAAATTAGAGTGCAATGTGCCCGGATAAACCCACAAATGTTGATGTCTCCTTGCTTTTGTTTGTTTTTAATTTAATTTATATTTATTATTAGAGTAATATTCCATTGTGTACGTGGACCACTTCTTCTTGGTGCATTCCTCGGTTGATGGACATTTTCATTGCTTCCAAGTGCTGGCTATGGTAAATATTGCTGGCGTACAGGTTTGCCAGCCTGTGATTTTTGATTCTCATTTTCTCAGGTGATAGGCCAAGCAGTGGTTGTGATTGATTGACTGGTAGCTCAATGTTTCCCTTTTCAAAGCACCTACGTTGTGTTTTCATTAGTGGCTCTTTACATGCCCCCCCTTACAACCGAGGGTACGCATTTCTCCACACTCCCTTCACCGTTTATTTTTGGCAGCATTTTTCCTAATGGCCATTCTGATTGCTGTGAGCTGATAGGTTTTTGTAATATGGGTATGCATGACATTAAAATTTTTAAATTCATCATATTCCTACGCCTTTTTCTTTTCTCTTAAAAGAAAAAAACCGTAAGTATAATACAGCTCTTGAAATTGACTTCTTCGAAGGTTGCCCTCTTTTGAATTTTTTGGTCGATTTTTGACCCCAGAAATTTTTTGGAGGGCAGGTGTCATTTACAGAACTGCAAGTTGGTGAAAATTTAGTGACCTTTTGCTGTGGGTTCAAAGCTGCTGTTGTGGGAAACGTCCACAAGGAGGTAGCTTTTCTCCATTCCCCAATCTGGGTACTAGGGCAGCAGAGCCTTTCTGGAAGTCATTGTCCTAGGTTATAAATTAGAATGGAATTTGCCAGGAGAAATCCCCATAAGTTTATGTCTCATTACTTCTTCTTGGTTTTTAAAATTTTTTTAATCTGGGTAAAGTTTAGAATATTGTTTGTCCTAGGTGTACACCATCTGGTCCTTTTGTACATTATGTATGTCTATTAATGTACAGATCCTCTTCCCATGTAAAATATTACAGTGTTCCATCGACCTCCCTTGCTATATGTTCGGTCTTTTTGATACATGTATATAATATGTATTTGTATATGTATAGTAACACTAATCCTCATTTCTCAATTTCCCCCCTCCTTTCCTTTTAGATGAGCATAGTTTGTTTTGTTTTCTAAGCCTGTGAGTGTCTTTCTCTTTGGAAATATGTTCATCTGTGTCAGTTATTAGTTAATACCATAAGTGATATTATAGGCTATAGGTCTTTTGCTTTCCGACCTACTTCATGTTTTGTGATTATCTCCAGGCTCATCTGTGGTGCCTCAAAGAGCAGCGCTTCAGTGTTTTCCATGGCTAATATTCCATTGTGTACATGGACCACTTCTTCTTGGTGCATTCCTCTGTTGATGGACATTTTCCTTGCTTCCAAGTGTTGCCTATGGTAAATATTGCTGGAGGGCAGGATTGCCAGCCTGTGATTTTTGATTTTCATGTTCTCAGGTGATAGACCCAGCAGTGGTTATGATTGATTGACTGGTATGGTAGCTCAACGTTTACCTTTTCAAGGCACCTCAATTGTGCTGTCATTAGTGGCTCTTACCACGTCCCCCTTAGAATCGAGGGTACGCACTTCTCCACAATCACGTCAGCATTTCTTGTTTGCAGCATATTTGTTGATGGCCATTCTGACTGGTGTGAGCTGATAGGTGTTTGTAATTTGGGTTTACATGTCTGTAAAACTTCCTACAATTCATCATTTTTCCACGCCTTTTTCTTTTCTGTTTAAAGAAAAAAGAACAAAAGTGTGAGTATAATATACCTCTTCAAATTTTCTTTTTGGAAGGTTGCACTCTAGAATTTTTTGGTCGATTTTCGACCTCAGTATTTTTTGGAGGGCAGGTGTCATTTACAGACCTGCAATTGGTGAATATTTAGTGACCTTTTGCAGTGGGTTTAAAGCTGCTGTGGTGGGAAACGGCCACAAGGATGCAGCATTTCTCCATTCCCAAATCTGGGTACTAGGGCAGCAGAGCCGTTCTGGAAGTCGTTTGCCTAGGTTGTAAATTTGAATGGAATGTGCCAGGAAAACCCCCCATAAGTTTATGTCTCATTACTCCTAGTTCGTTGTTTTAATTTTTTCAATTGGGGTAATGGTTAGAATGTTGCTTGTCCAAGGTGTACACACTCTGGTTCATCTACATATTCTATATACCTATTTATGTAGAGATCCTCTTCCCCTGTAAATTATTACAGAGTGTCCCGTAAACCTTCCTTGCTATATGGTCGGTCTTTTTGATATATGTATATAATATGTATTTGTATACATATGGTAACGCTAATCTTCATTTATCCATTCCCCCCACCTTTCCTTTTAGATAAGCATAGTTTTTTTTAATAAGTCTGTGATTGACTTTCTCTGTGGAAATATGTTCATTTGTGTCAGTTATTAGATAACGCCTATAAGTGATATCATAGGATATAGGACTTCTGCTTTCCGACTTACCTCATGTTCTGTGATTATCTCCAAGATCATCTATGGTGCCTCAAAGAGCAGTGTTTCATTGTTTTCCATGGCTAGTATTCATTGTGTACATGGACCACTTCTTCTTTATCCTTTCATCTGTTGATGGACATTTTGGTTGCTTCACTGTCTTGGCTATGGTGAATAAGGCTGCAGTGCAGTTTTTGCAGCCCGGGTCTTCTTCATTCTGGTCTTCTCAGGTGAGAGGCCCATTGGTGCGTCTGCTGGATTGAATGGTACCTCAATTTTTCCTTTTCAACGCAGCTCCTTTCTGTTCTCATTATTAGCGTTTAACCCTTTTGCATCTCACCAGCAGCTAGAGGGTACACAGTTCTCTAAAACCTCTTCAGCATTTATTGTTTGTAGACTTTTTGCCAATGGTCAGTCGACTGGTGTGAGTTGAAAACTTTTTGTAGATTAGATTGCATGAGTCTAATACTTCCTGAGGTGGAGCTTTTATCCATTTTCCTTTCTTTAAAAAGAGAGTGAGTAAAACTTACCTCTTCATACTATCTTCTTGAAAATTTGGCCTGTTTTGAATTTTTTGTATCCATTCCCTACCTCAGCACAATTTTGAGGGCAGGTGTCCTTTACAGCCCTGAGTCCTTGTGAATGGTAAGTGACCATTAGCTGTGGGTTAAAAGCTGCTCTTGCGGGAATCGGCCACAAGGCGGCAGCATTTCTCCTTTACCAAATCTGGTTTCTAGGGCAACAGAGCCTTACTGGAAGTGGTGTTCTAGGTTGTAAATTAGAATGGAATGTGCGAGGAAAAAGCCCTTTAAGTTTATGTCTCATTACTTCTTGTTGGTATTTTGAACTTAATTTTTATTTCTTATCACAGCAAACTTGATTACAATGTTTTGTTTGTTCTAGGTGTGCAAGATGTGGTTCTTTCACACATATGCATATATCTATTCTTCGGATCCTTTTCCCATGTAGGTTATGACACAATGTTGAGTAGTCTTCTCTTGGTATTGCGTAGGTCTTTGGTGATTATATATTTCACATGTGTTTGTATCTCTCTGTTAACCTCAATATGGTAATGTATCCAATCCTCACACCTTTCCATTTGGTGAACCATAAGTTTTTTTAATGAATCTATGATAGTGTTTCTCTGTGGAAATATCTTTTGTTTGTATCATTTTTTAGGTAACACCTATATGTGATATGATAGGATATGTGTCTTTCGCTTTCTCACTTACTCCAAGTTGCGTGATTACTTCTAGACTCATCTATGGTGCTGCAAATGGCATTGTTTCATTTTTTCACTAGCTCTTATTCCATCTGTACAGGTAGCAGTACTTCTTTGTCCACCCATCTGTCGGTGGACTTTTTGGTTACTTCCATATCTTGGCTATTGTAATACTATGCAATGTAGATTTGCGTGCCTGTGTCCTTCCAATTCTCTCTTCTTCGTTTATAGGTCTAGGCATAGGTCTGCTAGATCATATGGTAGCTCAATGGTTACCTTTTAAAGGCACCTCTATTCTGTTCTCCTTAGTGGCTCTTTCCAGGTTACGTCCCACTTAAAGTGGAGGGTATGTATTTCTTCCCAGCACCTTCAGCATTTATTCTTTGTAGTTTTTGCTGATGGTTATTCTGAGTGGTGTGAGCTGATACCTCTTTGTGGTTGAATTTGCATGTGTCTCATAATGTGTTGAAATTGAGCTTTAAGACATGTCCTTTTAATTTTTCCAGCTGTGATTAGAGCTTATTTCTTCAAAGTGTTTTCTTAAAGTATGTGTCACCATTTGAAATATTTTGGCCATTATCTCCCTCAAGACATTTTGAGGGCAGGTTTCATTTACAGCCCTGAAGTACTTGTTCATATGAAGTGACCATTAGCTCAGGCTTTAAACCTGCTTTTGCAGGTAATGGCCAGAGAGCGGCAGCCTTTCTACGTTCCCCATGCTGGTACTAGGGAAACAGACCTACCGGCCAGTGGTGTTCTTCGGTTATAAATTAGAGTGCAATGTGCCCGGATAAACCCACAAATGTTGATGTCTCCTTGCTTTTGTTTGTTTTTAATTCAATTTATATTTATTATTAGAGTAATATTCCATTGTGTACGTGGACCACTTCTTCTTGGTGCATTCCTCGGTTGATGGACATTTTCATTGCTTCCAAGTGCTGGCTATGGTAAATATTGCTGGCGTACAGGTTTGCCAGCCTGTGATTTTTGATTCTCATTTTCTCAGGTGATAGGCCAAGCAGTGGTTGTGATTGATTGACTGGTAGCTCAATGTTTCCCTTTTCAAAGCACCTACGTTGTGTTTTCATTAGTGGCTCTTTACATGCCCCCCCTTACAACCGAGGGTACGCATTTCTCCACACTCCCTTCACCGTTTATTTTTGGCAGCATTTTTCCTAATGGCCATTCTGATTGCTGTGAGCTGATAGGTTTTTGTAATATGGGTATGCATGACATTAAAATTTTTAAATTCATCATATTCCTACGCCTTTTTCTTTTCTCTTAAAAGAAAAAAACCGTAAGTATAATACAGCTCTTGAAATTGACTTCTTCGAAGGTTGCCCTCTTTTGAATTTTTTGGTCGATTTTTGACCCCAGAAATTTTTTGGAGGGCAGGTGTCATTTACAGAACTGCAAGTTGGTGAAAATTTAGTGACCTTTTGCAGTGGGTTCAAAGCTGCTGTTGTGGGAAACGTCCACAAGGAGGTAGCTTTTCTCCATTCCCCAATCTGGGTACTAGGGCAGCAGAGCCCTTCTGGAAGTCATTGTCCTAGGTTGTAAATTAGAATGGAATTTGCCAGGAGAAATCCCCATAAGTTTATGTCTCATTACTTCTTCTTGGTTTTTAAAATTTTTTTAATCTGGGTAAAGTTTAGAATATTGTTTGTCCTAGGTGTACACCATCTGGTCCATTTGTACATTATGTATGTCTATTAATGTACAGATCCTCTTCCCATGTAAAATATTACAGTGTTCCATCGACCTCCCTTGCTATATGTTCGGTCTTTTTGATACATGTATATAATATGTATTTGTATATGTATAGTAACACTAATCCTCATTTCTCAATTTCCCCCCTCCTTTCCTTTTAGATGAGCATAGTTTGTTTTGTTTTCTAAGCCTGTGAGTGTCTTTCTCTTTGGAAATATGTTCATCTGTGTCAGTTATTAGTTAATACCATAAGTGATATTATAGGCTATAGGTCTTTTGCTTTCCGACCTACTTCATGTTTTGTGATTATCTCCAGGCTCATCTGTGGTGCCTCAAAGAGCAGCGCTTCAGTGTTTTCCGTGGCTAATATTCCATTGTGTACATGGACCACTTCTTCTTGGTGCATTCCTCTGTTGATGGACATTTTCCTTGCTTCCAAGTGTTGCCTATGGTAAATATTGCTGGAGGGCAGGATTGCCAGCCTGTGATTTTTGATTTTCATTTTCTCAGGTGATAGACCCAGCAGTGGTTATGATTGATTGACTGGTATGGTAGCTCAACGTTTACCTTTTCAAGGCACCTCAATTGTGCTTTCATTAGTGGCTCTTACCACGTCCCCCTTAGAATCGAGGGTACGCACTTCTCCACAATCACGTCAGCATTTCTTGTTTGCAGCATATTTGTTGATGGCCATTCTGACTGGTGTGAGCTGATAGGTGTTTGTAATTTGGGTTTACATGTCTGTAAAAATTCCTACAATTCATCATTTTTCCACGCCTTTTTCTTTTCTGTTAAAAGAAAAAAGAACAAAAGTGTGAGTATAATATACCTCTTCAAATTTTCTTTTTGGAAGGTTGCACTCTAGAATTTTTTGGTCGATTTTCGACCTCAGTATTTTTTGGAGGGCAGGTGTCATTTACAGACCTGCAATTGGTGAATATTTAGTGACCTTTTGCAGTGGGTTTAAAGCTGCTGTGGTGGGAAACGGCCACAAGGATGCAGCATTTCTCCATTCCCAAATCTGGGTACTAGGGCAGCAGAGCCGTTCTGGAAGTCGTTTGCCTAGGTTGTAAATTTGAATGGAATGTGCCAGGAAAACCCCCCATAAGTTTATGTCTCATTACTCCTAGTTCGTTGTTTTAATTTTTTCAATTGGGGTAATGGTTAGAATGTTGCTTGTCCAAGGTGTACACACTCTGGTTCATCTACATATTCTATATACCTATTTATGTAGAGATCCTCTTCCCCTGTAAATTATTACAGAGTGTTCCGTAAACCTTCCTTGCTATATGGTCGGTCTTTTTGATATATGTATATAATATGTATTTGTATACATATGGTAACGCTAATCTTCATTTATCCATTCCCCCCACCTTTCCTTTTAGGTAAGCATAGTTTTTTTTTAATAAGTCTGTGATTGACTTTCTCTGTGGAAATATGTTCATTTGTGTCAGTTATTAGATAACGCCTATAAGTGATATCATAGGATATAGGACTTCTGCTTTCCGACTTACCTCATGTTCTGTGATTATCTCCAAGATCATCTATGGTGCCTCAAAGAGCAGTGTTTCATTGTTTTCCATGGCTAGTATTCATTGTGTACATGGACCACTTCTTCTTTATCCTTTCATCTGTTGATGGACATTTTGGTTGCTTCACTGTCTTGGCTATGGTGAATAAGGCTGCAGTGCAGTTTTTGCAGCCCGGGTCTTCTTCATTCTGGTCTTCTCAGGTGAGAGGCCCATTGGTGCGTCTGCTGGATTGAATGGTACCTCAATTTTTCCTTTTCAACGCAGCTCCTTTCTGTTCTCATTATTAGCGTTTAACCCTTTTGCATCTCACCAGCAGCTAGAGGGTACACAGTTCTCTAAAACCTCTTCAGCATTTATTGTTTGTAGACTTTTTGCCAATGGTCAGTCGACTGGTGTGAGTTGAAAACTTTTTGTAGATTAGATTGCATGAGTCTAATACTTCCTGAGGTGGAGCTTTTATCCATTTTCCTTTCTTTAAAAAGAGAGTGAGTAAAACTTACCTCTTCATACTATCTTCTTGAAAATTTGGCCTGTTTTGAATTTTTTGTATCCATTCCCTACCTCAGCACAATTTTGAGGGCAGGTGTCCTTTACAGCCCTGAGTCCTTGTGAATGGTAAGTGACCATTAGCTGTGGGTTAAAAGCTGCTCTTGCGGGAATCGGCCACAAGGCGGCAGCATTTCTCCTTTACCAAATCTGGTTTCTAGGGCAACAGAGCCTTACTGGAAGTGGTGTTCTAGGTTGTAAATTAGAATGGAATGTGCGAGGAAAAAGCCCTTTAAGTTTATGTCTCATTACTTCTTGTTGGTATTTTGAACTTAATTTTTATTTCTTATCACAGCAAACTTGATTACAATGTTTTGTTTGTTCTAGGTGTGCAAGATGTGGTTCTTTCACACATATGCATATATCTATTCTTCGGATCCTTTTCCCATGTAGGTTATGACACAATGTTGAGTAGTCTTCTCTTGGTATTGCGTAGGTCTTTGGTGATTATATATTTCACATGTGTTTGTATCTCTCTGTTAACCTCAATATGGTAATGTATCCAATCCTCACACCTTTCCATTTGGTGAACCATAAGTTTTTTTAATGAATCTATGATAGTGTTTCTCTGTGGAAATATCTTTTGTTTGTATCATTTTTTAGGTAACACCTATATGTGATATGATAGGATATGTGTCTTTCGCTTTCTCACTTACTCCAAGTTGCGTGATTACTTCTAGACTCATCTATGGTGCTGCAAATGGCATTGTTTCATTTTTTCACTAGCTCTTATTCCATCTGTACAGGTAGCAGTACTTCTTTGTCCACCCATCTGTCGGTGGACTTTTTGGTTACTTCCATATCTTGGCTATTGTAATACTATGCAATGTAGATTTGCGTGCCTGTGTCCTTCCAATTCTCTCTTCTTCGTTTATAGGTCTAGGCATAGGTCTGCTAGATCATATGGTAGCTCAATGGTTACCTTTTAAAGGCACCTCTATTCTGTTCTCCTTAGTGGCTCTTTCCAGGTTACGTCCCACTTAAAGTGGAGGGTATGTATTTCTTCCCAGCACCTTCAGCATTTATTCTTTGTAGTTTTTGCTGATGGTTATTCTGAGTGGTGTGAGCTGATACCTCTTTGTGGTTGAATTTGCATGTGTCTCATAATGTGTTGAAATTGAGCTTTAAGACATGTCCTTTTAATTTTTCCAGCTGTGATTAGAGCTTATTTCTTCAAAGTGTTTTCTTAAAGTATGTGTCACCATTTGAAATATTTTGGCCATTATCTCCCTCAAGACATTTTGAGGGCAGGTTTCATTTACAGCCCTGAAGTACTTGTTCATATGAAGTGACCATTAGCTCAGGCTTTAAACCTGCTTTTGCAGGTAATGGCCAGAGAGCGGCAGCCTTTCTACGTTCCCCATGCTGGTACTAGGGAAACAGACCTACCGGCCAGTGGTGTTCTTCGGTTATAAATTAGAGTGCAATGTGCCCGGATAAACCCACAAATGTTGATGTCTCCTTGCTTTTGTTTGTTTTTAATTCAATTTATATTTATTATTAGAGTAATATTCCATTGTGTACGTGGACCACTTCTTCTTGGTGCATTCCTCGGTTGATGGACATTTTCATTGCTTCCAAGTGCTGGCTATGGTAAATATTGCTGGCGTACAGGTTTGCCAGCCTGTGATTTTTGATTCTCATTTTCTCAGGTGATAGGCCAAGCAGTGGTTGTGATTGATTGACTGGTAGCTCAATGTTTCCCTTTTCAAAGCACCTACGTTGTGTTTTCATTAGTGGCTCTTTACATGCCCCCCCTTACAACCGAGGGTACGCATTTCTCCACACTCCCTTCACCGTTTATTTTTGGCAGCATTTTTCCTAATGGCCATTCTGATTGCTGTGAGCTGATAGGTTTTTGTAATATGGGTATGCATGACATTAAAATTTTTAAATTCATCATATTCCTACGCCTTTTTCTTTTCTCTTAAAAGAAAAAAACCGTAAGTATAATACAGCTCTTGAAATTGACTTCTTCGAAGGTTGCCCTCTTTTGAATTTTTTGGTCGATTTTTGACCCCAGAAATTTTTTGGAGGGCAGGTGTCATTTACAGAACTGCAAGTTGGTGAAAATTTAGTGACCTTTTGCAGTGGGTTCAAAGCTGCTGTTGTGGGAAACGTCCACAAGGAGGTAGCTTTTCTCCATTCCCCAATCTGGGTACTAGGGCAGCAGAGCCCTTCTGGAAGTCATTGTCCTAGGTTGTAAATTAGAATGGAATTTGCCAGGAGAAATCCCCATAAGTTTATGTCTCATTACTTCTTCTTGGTTTTTAAAATTTTTTTAATCTGGGTAAAGTTTAGAATATTGTTTGTCCTAGGTGTACACCATCTGGTCCATTTGTACATTATGTATGTCTATTAATGTACAGATCCTCTTCCCATGTAAAATATTACAGTGTTCCATCGACCTCCCTTGCTATATGTTCGGTCTTTTTGATACATGTATATAATATGTATTTGTATATGTATAGTAACACTAATCCTCATTTCTCAATTTCCCCCCTCCTTTCCTTTTAGATGAGCATAGTTTGTTTTGTTTTCTAAGCCTGTGAGTGTCTTTCTCTTTGGAAATATGTTCATCTGTGTCAGTTATTAGTTAATACCATAAGTGATATTATAGGCTATAGGTCTTTTGCTTTCCGACCTACTTCATGTTTTGTGATTATCTCCAGGCTCATCTGTGGTGCCTCAAAGAGCAGCGCTTCAGTGTTTTCCGTGGCTAATATTCCATTGTGTACATGGACCACTTCTTCTTGGTGCATTCCTCTGTTGATGGACATTTTCCTTGCTTCCAAGTGTTGCCTATGGTAAATATTGCTGGAGGGCAGGATTGCCAGCCTGTGATTTTTGATTTTCATTTTCTCAGGTGATAGACCCAGCAGTGGTTATGATTGATTGACTGGTATGGTAGCTCAACGTTTACCTTTTCAAGGCACCTCAATTGTGCTTTCATTAGTGGCTCTTACCACGTCCCCCTTAGAATCGAGGGTACGCACTTCTCCACAATCACGTCAGCATTTCTTGTTTGCAGCATATTTGTTGATGGCCATTCTGACTGGTGTGAGCTGATAGGTGTTTGTAATTTGGGTTTACATGTCTGTAAAAATTCCTACAATTCATCATTTTTCCACGCCTTTTTCTTTTCTGTTAAAAGAAAAAAGAACAAAAGTGTGAGTATAATATACCTCTTCAAATTTTCTTTTTGGAAGGTTGCACTCTAGAATTTTTTGGTCGATTTTCGACCTCAGTATTTTTTGGAGGGCAGGTGTCATTTACAGACCTGCAATTGGTGAATATTTAGTGACCTTTTGCAGTGGGTTTAAAGCTGCTGTGGTGGGAAACGGCCACAAGGATGCAGCATTTCTCCATTCCCAAATCTGGGTACTAGGGCAGCAGAGCCGTTCTGGAAGTCGTTTGCCTAGGTTGTAAATTTGAATGGAATGTGCCAGGAAAACCCCCCATAAGTTTATGTCTCATTACTCCTAGTTCGTTGTTTTAATTTTTTCAATTGGGGTAATGGTTAGAATGTTGCTTGTCCAAGGTGTACACACTCTGGTTCATCTACATATTCTATATACCTATTTATGTAGAGATCCTCTTCCCCTGTAAATTATTACAGAGTGTTCCGTAAACCTTCCTTGCTATATGGTCGGTCTTTTTGATATATGTATATAATATGTATTTGTATACATATGGTAACGCTAATCTTCATTTATCCATTCCCCCCACCTTTCCTTTTAGGTAAGCATAGTTTTTTTTTAATAAGTCTGTGATTGACTTTCTCTGTGGAAATATGTTCATTTGTGTCAGTTATTAGATAACGCCTATAAGTGATATCATAGGATATAGGACTTCTGCTTTCCGACTTACCTCATGTTCTGTGATTATCTCCAAGATCATCTATGGTGCCTCAAAGAGCAGTGTTTCATTGTTTTCCATGGCTAGTATTCATTGTGTACATGGACCACTTCTTCTTTATCCTTTCATCTGTTGATGGACATTTTGGTTGCTTCACTGTCTTGGCTATGGTGAATAAGGCTGCAGTGCAGTTTTTGCAGCCCGGGTCTTCTTCATTCTGGTCTTCTCAGGTGAGAGGCCCATTGGTGCGTCTGCTGGATTGAATGGTACCTCAATTTTTCCTTTTCAACGCAGCTCCTTTCTGTTCTCATTATTAGCGTTTAACCCTTTTGCATCTCACCAGCAGCTAGAGGGTACACAGTTCTCTAAAACCTCTTCAGCATTTATTGTTTGTAGACTTTTTGCCAATGGTCAGTCGACTGGTGTGAGTTGAAAACTTTTTGTAGATTAGATTGCATGAGTCTAATACTTCCTGAGGTGGAGCTTTTATCCATTTTCCTTTCTTTAATAAGAGAGTGAGTAAAACTTACCTCTTCATACTATCTTCTTGAAAATTTGGCCTGTTTTGAATTTTTTGTATCCATTCCCTACCTCAGCACAATTTTGAGGGCAGGTGTCCTTTACAGCCCTGAGTCCTTGTGAATGGTAAGTGACCATTAGCTGTGGGTTAAAAGCTGCTCTTGCGGGAATCGGCCACAAGGCGGCAGCATTTCTCCTTTACCAAATCTGGTTTCTAGGGCAACAGAGCCTTACTGGAAGTGGTGTTCTAGGTTGTAAATTAGAATGGAATGTGCGAGGAAAAAGCCCTTTAAGTTTATGTCTCATTACTTCTTGTTGGTATTTTGAACTTAATTTTTATTTTTTATCACAGCAAACTTGATTACAATGTTTTGTTTGTTCTAGGTGTGCAAGATGTGGTTCTTTCACGCATATGCATATATCTATTCTTCGGATCCTTTTCCCATGTAGGTTATGACACAATGTTGAGTAGTCTTCTCTTGGTATTGCGTAGGTCTTTGGTGATTATATATTTCACATGTGTTTGTATCTCTCTGTTAACCTCAATATGGTAATGTATCCAATCCTCACACCTTTCCATTTGGTGAACCATAAGTTTTTTTAATGAATCTATGATAGTGTTTCTCTGTGGAAATATCTTTTGTTTGTATCATTTTTTAGGTAACACCTATATGTGATATGATAGGATATGTGTCTTTCGCTTTCTCACTTACTCCAAGTTGCGTGATTACTTCTAGACTCATCTATGGTGCTGCAAATGGCATTGTTTCATTTTTTCACTAGCTCTTATTCCATCTGTACAGGTAGCAGTACTTCTTTGTCCACCCATCTGTCGGTGGACTTTTTGGTTACTTCCATATCTTGGCTATTGTAATACTATGCAATGTAGATTTGCGTGCCTGTGTCCTTCCAATTCTCTCTTCTTCGTTTATAGGTCTAGGCATAGGTCTGCTAGATCATATGGTAGCTCAATGGTTACCTTTTAAAGGCACCTCTATTCTGTTCTCCTTAGTGGCTCTTTCCAGGTTATGTCCCACTTAAAGTGGAGGGTATGTATTTCTTCCCAGCACCTTCAGCATTTATTCTTTGTAGTTTTTGCTGATGGTTATTCTGAGTGGTGTGAGCTGATACCTCTTTGTGGTTGAATTTGCATGTGTCTCATAATGTGTTGAAATTGAGCTTTAAGACATGCCCTTTTAATTTTTCCAGCTGTGATTAGAGCTTATTTCTTCAAAGTGTTTTCTTAAAGTATGTGTCACCATTTGAAATATTTTGGCCATTATCTCCCTCAAGACATTTTGAGGGCAGGTTTCATTTACAGCCCTGAAGTACTTGTTCATATGAAGTGACCATTAGCTCAGGCTTTAAACCTGCTTTTGCAGGTAATGGCCAGAGAGCGGCAGCCTTTCTACGTTCCCCATGCTGGTACTAGGGAAACAGACCTACCGGCCAGTGGTGTTCTTCGGTTATAAATTAGAGTGCAATGTGCCCGGATAAACCCACAAATGTTGATGTCTCCTTGCTTTTGTTTGTTTTTAATTTAATTTATATTTATTATTAGAGTAGTATTCCATTGTGTACGTGGACCACTTCTTCTTGGTGCATTCCTCGGTTGATGGACATTTTCATTGCTTCCAAGTGCTGGCTATGGTAAATATTGCTGGCGTACAGGTTTGCCAGCCTGTGATTTTTGATTCTCATTTTCTCAGGTGATAGGCCAAGCAGTGGTTGTGATTGATTGACTGGTAGCTCAATGTTTCCCTTTTCAAAGCACCTACGTTGTGTTTTCATTAGTGGCTCTTTACATGCCCCCCCTTACAACCGAGGGTACGCATTTCTCCACACTCCCTTCACCGTTTATTTTTGGCAGCATTTTTCCTAATGGCCATTCTGATTGCTGTGAGCTGATAGGTTTTTGTAATATGGGTACGCATGACATTAAAATTTTTAAATTCATCATATTCCTACGCCTTTTTCTTTTCTCTTAAAAGAAAAAAACCGTAAGTATAATACAGCTCTTGAAATTGACTTCTTCGAAGGTTGCCCTCTTTTGAATTTTTTGGTCGATTTTTGACCCCAGAAATTTTTTGGAGGGCAGGTGTCATTTACAGAACTGCAAGTTGGTGAAAATTTAGTGACCTTTTGCAGTGGGTTCAAAGCTGCTGTTGTGGGAAACGTCCACAAGGAGGTAGCTTTTCTCCATTCCCCAATCTGGGTACTAGGGCAGCAGAGCCCTTCTGGAAGTCATTGTCCTAGGTTATAAATTAGAATGGAATTTGCCAGGAGAAATCCCCATAAGTTTATGTCTCATTACTTCTTCTTGGTTTTTAAATTTTTTTTAATCTGGGTAAAGTTTAGAATATTGTTTGTCCTGGGTGTACACCATCTGGTCCTTTTGTACATTATGTATGTCTATTAATGTACAGATCCTCTTCCCATGTAAAATATTACAGTGTTCCATCGACCTCCCTTGCTATATGTTCGGTCTTTTTGATACATGTATATAATATGTATTTGTATATGTATAGTAACACTAATCCTCATTTCTCAATTTCCCCCCTCCTTTCCTTTTAGATGAGCATAGTTTGTTTTGTTTTCTAAGCCTGTGAGTGTCTTTCTCTTTGGAAATATGTTCATCTGTGTCAGTTATTAGATAATGCCATAAGTGATAATATAGGCTATAGGTCTTTTGCTTTCCGACCTACTTCATGTTTTGTGATTATCTCCAGGCTCATCTGTGGTGCCTCAAAGAGCAGCGCTTCAGTGTTTTCCATGGCGAATATTCCATTGTGTACATGGACCACTTCTTCTTGGTGCATTCCTCTGTTGATGGACATTTTCCTTGCTTCCAAGTGTTGCCTATGGTAAATATTGCTGGAGGGCAGGATTGCCAGCCTGTGATTTTTCATTTTCATTTTCTCAGGTGATAGACCCAGCAGTGGTTATGATTGATTGACTGGTATGGTAGCTCAACGTTTACCTTTTCAAGGCACCTCAATTGTGCTGTCATTAGTGGCTCTTACCACGTCCCCCTTAGAATCGAGGGTACGCACTTCTCCACAATCACGTCAGCATTTCTTGTTTGCAGCATATTTGTTGATGGCCATTCTGACTGGTGTGAGCTGATAGGTGTTTGTAATTTGGGTTTACATGTCTGTAAAAATTCCTACAATTCATCATTTTTCCACGCCTTTTTCTTTTCTGTTAAAAGAAAAAAGAACAAAAGTGTGAGTATAATATACCTCTTCAAATTTTCTTTTTGGAAGGCTGCACTCTAGAATTTTTTGGTCGATTTTCGACCTCAGTATTTTTTGGAGGGCAGGTGTCATTTACAGACCTGCAATTGGTGAATATTTAGTGACCTTTTGCAGTGGGTTTAAAGCTGCTGTGGTGGGAAACGGCCACAAGGATGCAGCATTTCTCCATTCCCAAATCTGGGTACTAGGGCAGCAGAGCCGTTCTGGAAGTCGTTTGCCTAGGTTGTAAATTTGAATGGAATGTGCCAGGAAAACCCCCCATAAGTTTATGTCTCATTACTCCTAGTTCGTTGTTTTAATTTTTTCAATTGGGGTAATGGTTAGAATGTTGCTTGTCCAAGGTGTACACACTCTGGTTCATCTACATATTCTATATACCTATTTATGTAGAGATCCTCTTCCCCTGTAAATTATTACAGAGTGTTCCGTAAACCTTCCTTGCTATATGGTCGGTCTTTTTGATATATGTATATAATATGTATTTGTATACATATGGTAACGCTAATCTTCATTTATCCATTCCCCCCACCTTTCCTTTTAGATAAGCATAGTTTTTTTTTAATAAGTCTGTGATTGACTTTCTCTGTGGAAATATGTTCATTTGTGTCAGTTATTAGATAACGCCTATAAGTGATATCATAGGATATAGGACTTTTGCTTTCCGACTTACCTCATGTTCTGTGATTATCTCCAAGATCATCTATGGTGCCTCAAAGAGCAGTGTTTCATTGTTTTCCATGGCTAGTATTCATTGTGTACATGGACCACTTCTTCTTTATCCTTTCATCTGTTGATGGACATTTTGGTTGCTTCACTGTCTTGGCTATGGTGAATAAGGCTGCAGTGCAGCTTTTGCAGCCCGGGTCTTCTTCATTCTGGTCTTCTCAGGTGAGAGGCCCATTGGTGCGCCTGCTGGATTGAATGGTACCTCAATTTTTCCTTTTCAACGCAGCTCCTTTCTGTTCTCATTATTAGCGTTTAACCCTTTTGCATCTCACCAGCAGCTAGAGGGTACACAGTTCTCTAAAACCTCTTCAGCATTTATTGTTTGTAGACTTTTTGCCAATGGTCAGTCGACTGGTGTGAGTTGAAAACTTTTTGTAGATTAGATTGCATGAGTCTAATACTTCCTGAGGTGGAGCTTTTATCCATTTTCCTTTCTTTAAAAAGAGAGTGAGTAAAACTTACCTCTTCATACTATCTTCTTGAAAATTTGGCCTGTTTTGAATTTTTTGTATCCATTCCCTACCTCAGCACAATTTTGAGGGCAGGTGTCCTTTACAGCCCTGAGTCCTTGTGAATGGTAAGTGACCATTAACTGTGGGTTAAAAGCTGCTCTTGCGGGAATCGGCCACAAGGCGGCAGCATTTCTCCTTTACCAAATCTGGTTACTAGGGCAACAGAGCCTTACTGGAAGTGGTGTTCTAGGTTGTAAATTAGAATGGAATGTGCGAGGAAACAGCCCTTTAAGTTTATGTCTCATTACTTCTTGTTGGTATTTTGAATTTAATTTTTATTTCTTATCACAGCAAACTTGATTACAATGTTTTGTTTGTTCTAGGTGTGCAAGATGTGGTTCTTTCACACACATGCATATATCTATTCTTCTTCGGATCCTTTTCCCATGTAGGTAATGACACAATGTTGAGTAGACTTCTCTTGGTATTGCGTAGGTCTTTGGTGATTATATATTTCACATGTGTTTGTATCTCTCTGTTAACCTCAATATGGTAATGTATCCAATCCTCACACCTTTCCATTTGGTGAACCATAAGTTTTTTTAATGAATCTATGATAGTGTTTCTCTGTGGAAATATCTTTGTTTGTATCATTTTTTAGGTAACACCTATATGTGATATGATAGGATATGTGTCTTTCGCTTTCTCACTTACTCCAAGTTGCGTGATTACTTCTAGACTCATCTATGGTGCTGCAAATGGCATTGTTTCATTTTTTCACTAGCTCCTATTCCATCTGTACAGGTAGCAGTTCTTCTTTGTCCACCCATCTGTCGGTGGACTTTTTGGTTACTTCCATATCTTGGCTATTGTAATACTATGCAATGTAGATTTGCGTGCCTGTGTCCTTCCAATTCTCTCTTCTTAGTTTATAGGTCTAGGCATAGGTCTGCTAGATCATATGGTAGCTCAATGGTTACCTTTTAAAGGCACCTCTATTCTGTTCTCCTTAGTGGCTCTTTCCAGGTTACGTCCCACTTAAAGTGGAGGGTATGTATTTCTTCCCAGCACCTTCAGCATTTATTCTTTGTAGTTTTTGCTGATGGTTATTCTGAGTGGTGTGAGCTGATACCTCTTTGTGGTTGAATTTGCATGTGTCTCATAATGTGTTGAAATTGAGCTTTAAGACATGTCCTTTTAATTTTTCCAGCTGTGATTAGAGCTTATTTCTTCAAAGTGTTTTCTTAAAGTATGTGTCACCATTTGAAATAGTTTGGCCATTATCTCCCTCAAGACATTTTGAGGGCAGGTTTCATTTACAGCCCTGAAGTACTTGTTCATATGAAGTGACCATTAGCTCAGGCTTTAAACCTGCTTTTGCAGGTAATGGCCAGAGAGCGGCAGCCTTTCTACGTTCCCCATGCTGGTACTAGGGAAACAGACCTACCGGCCAGTGGTGTTCTTCGGTTATAAATTAGAGTGCAATGTGCCCGGATAAACCCACAAATGTTGATGTCTCCTTGCTTTTGTTTGTTTTTAATTTAATTTATATTTATTATTAGAGTAATATTCCATTGTGTACGTGGACCACTTCTTCTTGGTGCATTCCTCGGTTGATGGACATTTTCATTGCTTCCAAGTGCTGGCTATGGTAAATATTGCTGGCGTACAGGTTTGCCAGCCTGTGATTTTTGATTCTCATTTTCTCAGGTGATAGGCCAAGCAGTGGTTGTGATTGATTGACTGGTAGCTCAATGTTTCCCTTTTCAAAGCACCTACGTTGTGTTTTCATTAGTGGCTCTTTACATGCCCCCCCTTACAACCGAGGGTACGCATTTCTCCACACTCCCTTCACCGTTTATTTTTGGCAGCATTTTTCCTAATGGCCATTCTGATTGCTGTGAGCTGATAGGTTTTTGTAATATGGGTATGCATGACATTAAAATTTTTAAATTCATCATATTCCTACGCCTTTTTCTTTTCTCTTAAAAGAAAAAAACCGTAAGTATAATACAGCTCTTGAAATTGACTTCTTCGAAGGTTGCCCTCTTTTGAATTTTTTGGTCGATTTTTGACCCCAGAAATTTTTTGGAGGGCAGGTGTCATTTACAGAACTGCAAGTTGGTGAAAATTTAGTGACCTTTTGCAGTGGGTTCAAAGCTGCTGTTGTGGGAAACGTCCACAAGGAGGTAGCTTTTCTCCATTCCCCAATCTGGGTACTAGGGCAGCAGAGCCCTTCTGGAAGTCATTGTCCTAGGTTATAAATTAGAATGGAATTTGCCAGGAGAAATCCCCATAAGTTTATGTCTCATTACTTCTTCTTGGTTTTTAAAATTTTTTTAATCTGGGTAAAGTTTAGAATATTGTTTGTCCTAGGTGTACACCATCTGGTCCTTTTGTACATTATGTATGTCTATTAATGTACAGATCCTCTTCCCATGTAAAATATTACAGTGTTGATCGACCTCCCTTGCTATATGTTCGGTCTTTTTGATACATGTATATAATATGTATTTGTATATGTATAGTAACACTAATCCTCATTTCTCAATTTCCCCCCTCCTTTCCTTTTAGATGAGCATAGTTTGTTTTGTTTTCTAAGCCTGTGAGTGTCTTTCTCTTTGGAAATATGTTCATCTGTGTCAGTTATTAGTTAATACCATAAGTGATATTATAGGCTATAGGTCTTTTGCTTTCCGACCTACTTCATGTTTTGTGATTATCTCCAGGCTCATCTGTGGTGCCTCAAAGAGCAGCGCTTCAGTGTTTTCCATGGCTAATATTCCATTGTGTACATGGACCACTTCTTCTTGGTGCATTCCTCTGTTGATGGACATTTTCCTTGCTTCCAAGTGTTGCCTATGGTAAATATTGCTGGAGGGCAGGATTGCCAGCCTGTGATTTTTGATTTTCATTTTCTCAGGTGATAGACCCAGCAGTGGTTATGATTGATTGACTGGTATGGTAGCTCAACGTTTACCTTTTCAAGGCACCTCAATTGTGCTGTCATTAGTGGCTCTTACCACGTCCCCCTTAGAATCGAGGGTACGCACTTCTCCACAATCACGTCAGCATTTCTTGTTTGCAGCATATTTGTTGATGGCCATTCTGACTGGTGTGAGCTGATAGGTGTTTGTAATTTGGGTTTACATGTCTGTAAAACTTCCTACAATTCATCATTTTTCCACGCCTTTTTCTTTTCTGTTTAAAGAAAAAAGAACAAAAGTGTGAGTATAATATACCTCTTCAAATTTTCTTTTTGGAAGGTTGCACTCTAGAATTTTTTGGTCGATTTTCGACCTCAGTATTTTTTGGAGGGCAGGTGTCATTTACAGACCTGCAATTGGTGAATATTTAGTGACCTTTTGCAGTGGGTTTAAAGCTGCTGTGGTGGGAAACGGCCACAAGGATGCAGCATTTCTCCATTCCCAAATCTGGGTACTAGGGCAGCAGAGCCGTTCTGGAAGTCGTTTGCCTAGGTTGTAAATTTGAATGGAATGTGCCAGGAAAACCCCCCATAAGTTTATGTCTCATTACTCCTAGTTCGTTGTTTTAATTTTTTCAATTGGGGTAATGGTTAGAATGTTGCTTGTCCAAGGTGTACACACTCTGGTTCATCTACATATTCTATATACCTATTTATGTAGAGATCCTCTTCCCCTGTAAATTATTACAGAGTGTTCCGTAAACCTTCCTTGCTATATGGTCGGTCTTTTTGATATATGTATATAATATGTATTTGTATACATATGGTAACGCTAATCTTCATTTATCCATTCCCCCCACCTTTCCTTTTAGGTAAGCATAGTTTTTTTTTAATAAGTCTGTGATTGACTTTCTCTGTGGAAATATGTTCATTTGTGTCAGTTATTAGATAACGCCTATAAGTGATATCATAGGATATAGGACTTCTGCTTTCCGACTTACCTCATGTTCTGTGATTATCTCCAAGATCATCTATGGTGCCTCAAAGAGCAGTGTTTCATTGTTTTCCATGGCTAGTATTCATTGTGTACATGGACCACTTCTTCTTTATCCTTTCATCTGTTGATGGACATTTTGGTTGCTTCACTGTCTTGGCTATGGTGAATAAGGCTGCAGTGCAGCTTTTGCAGCCCGGGTCTTCTTCATTCTGGTCTTCTCAGGTGAGAGGCCCATTGGTGCGCCTGCTGGATTGAATGGTACCTCAATTTTTCCTTTTCAACGCAGCTCCTTTCTGTTCTCATTATTAGCGTTTAACCCTTTTGCATCTCACCAGCAGCTAGAGGGTACACAGTTCTCTAAAACCTCTTCAGCATTTATTGTTTGTAGACTTTTTGCCAATGGTCAGTCGACTGGTGTGAGTTGAAAACTTTTTGTAGATTAGATTGCATGAGTCTAATACTTCCTGAGGTGGAGCTTTTATCCATTTTCCTTTCTTTAAAAAGAGAGTGAGTAAAACTTACCTCTTCATACTATCTTCTTGAAAATTTGGCCTGTTTTGAATTTTTTGTATCCATTCCCTACCTCAGCACAATTTTGAGGGCAGGTGTCCTTTACAGCCCTGAGTCCTTGTGAATGGTAAGTGACCATTAGCTGTGGGTTAAAAGCTGCTCTTGCGGGAATCGGCCACAAGGCGGCAGCATTTCTCCTTTACCAAATCTGGTTTCTAGGGCAACAGAGCCTTACTGGAAGTGGTGTTCTAGGTTGTAAATTAGAATGGAATGTGCGAGGAAAAAGCCCTTTAAGTTTATGTCTCATTACTTCTTGTTGGTATTTTGAACTTAATTTTTATTTCTTATCACAGCAAACTTGATTACAATGTTTTGTTTGTTCTAGGTGTGCAAGATGTGGTTCTTTCACACATATGCATATATCTATTCTTCGGATCCTTTTCCCATGTAGGTTATGACACAATGTTGAGTAGTCTTCTCTTGGTATTGCGTAGGTCTTTGGTGATTATATATTTCACATGTGTTTGTATCTCTCTGTTAACCTCAATATGGTAATGTATCCAATCCTCACACCTTTCCATTTGGTGAACCATAAGTTTTTTTAATGAATCTATGATAGTGTTTCTCTGTGGAAATATCTTTGTTTGTATCATTTTTTAGGTAACACCTATATGTGATATGATAGGATATGTGTCTTTCGCTTTCTCACTTACTCCAAGTTGCGTGATTACTTCTAGACTCATCTATGGTGCTGCAAATGACATTGTTTCATTTTTTCACTAGCTCTTATTCCATCTGTACAGGTAGCAGTACTTCTTTGTCCACCCATCTGTCGGTGGACTTTTTGGTTACTTCCATATCTTGGCTATTGTAATACTATGCAATGTAGATTTGCGTGCCTGTGTCCTTCCAATTCTCTCTTCTTCGTTTATAGGTCTAGGCATAGGTCTGCTAGATCATATGGTAGCTCAATGGTTACCTTTTAAAGGCACCTCTATTCTGTTCTCCTTAGTGGCTCTTTCCAGGTTACGTCCCTCTTAAAGTGGAGGGTATGTATTTCTTCCCAGCACCTTCAGCATTTATTCTTTGTAGTTTTTGCTGATGGTTATTCTGAGTGGTGTGAGCTGATACCTCTTTGTGGTTGAATTTGCATGTGTCTCATAATGTGTTGAAATTGAGCTTTAAGACATGTCCTTTTAATTTTTCCAGCTGTGATTAGAGCTTATTTCTTCAAAGTGTTTTCTTAAAGTATGTGTCACCATTTGAAATAGTTTGGCCATTATCTCCCTCAAGACATTTTGAGGGCAGGTTTCATTTACAGCCCTGAAGTACTTGTTCATATGAAGTGACCATTAGCTCAGGCTTTAAACCTGCTTTTGCAGGTAATGGCCAGAGAGCGGCAGCCTTTCTACGTTCCCCATGCTGGTACTAGGGAAACAGACCTACCGGCCAGTGGTGTTCTTCGGTTATAAATTAGAGTGCAATGTGCCCGGATAAACCCACAAATGTTGATGTCTCCTTGCTTTTGTTTGTTTTTCATTTAATTTATATTTATTATTAGAGTAATATTCCATTGTGTACGTGGACCACTTCTTCTTGGTGCATTCCTCGGTTGATGGACATTTTCATTGCTTCCAAGTGCTGGCTATGGTAAATATTGCTGGCGTACAGGTTTGCCAGCCTGTGATTTTTGATTCTCATTTTCTCAGGTGATAGGCCAAGCAGTGGTTGTGATTGATTGACTGGTAGCTCAATGTTTCCCTTTTCAAAGCACCTACGTTGTGTTTTCATTAGTGGCTCTTTACATGCCCCCCCTTACAACCGAGGGTACGCATTTCTCCACACTCCCTTCACCGTTTATTTTTGGCAGCATTTTTCCTAATGGCCATTCTGATTGCTGTGAGCTGATAGGTTTTTGTAATATGGGTATGCATGACATTAAAATTTTTAAATTCATCATATTCCTACGCCTTTTTCTTTTCTCTTAAAAGAAAAAAACCGTAAGTATAATACAGCTCTTGAAATTGACTTCTTCGAAGGTTGCCCTCTTTTGAATTTTTTGGTCGATTTTTGACCCCAGAAATTTTTTGGAGGGCAGGTGTCATTTACAGAACTGCAAGTTGGTGAAAATTTAGTGACCTTTTGCAGTGGGTTCAAAGCTGCTGTTGTGGGAAACGTCCACAAGGAGGTAGCTTTTCTCCATTCCCCAATCTGGGTACTAGGGCAGCAGAGCCTTTCTGGAAGTCATTGTCCTAGGTTATAAATTAGAATGGAATTTGCCAGGAGAAATCCCCATAAGTTTATGTCTCATTACTTCTTCTTGGTTTTTAAAATTTTTTTAATCTGGGTAAAGTTTAGAATATTGTTTGTCCTAGGTGTACACCATCTGGTCCTTTTGTACATTATGTATGTCTATTAATGTACAGATCCTCTTCCCATGTAAAATATTACAGTGTTCCATCGACCTCCCTTGCTATATGTTCGGTCTTTTTGATACATGTATATAATATGTATTTGTATATGTATAGTAACACTAATCCTCATTTCTCAATTTCCCCCCTCCTTTCCTTTTAGATGAGCATAGTTTGTTTTGTTTTCTAAGCCTGTGAGTGTCTTTCTCTTTGGAAATATGTTCATCTGTGTCAGTTATTAGTTAATACCATAAGTGATATTATAGGCTATAGGTCTTTTGCTTTCCGACCTACTTCATGTTTTGTGATTATCTCCAGGCTCATCTGTGGTGCCTCAAAGAGCAGCGCTTCAGTGTTTTCCATGGCTAATATTCCATTGTGTACATGGACCACTTCTTCTTGGTGCATTCCTCTGTTGATGGACATTTTCCTTGCTTCCAAGTGTTGCCTATGGTAAATATTGCTGGAGGGCAGGATTGCCAGCCTGTGATTTTTGATTTTCATGTTCTCAGGTGATAGACCCAGCAGTGGTTATGATTGATTGACTGGTATGGTAGCTCAACGTTTACCTTTTCAAGGCACCTCAATTGTGCTGTCATTAGTGGCTCTTACCACGTCCCCCTTAGAATCGAGGGTACGCACTTCTCCACAATCACGTCAGCATTTCTTGTTTGCAGCATATTTGTTGATGGCCATTCTGACTGGTGTGAGCTGATAGGTGTTTGTAATTTGGGTTTACATGTCTGTAAAACTTCCTACAATTCATCATTTTTCCACGCCTTTTTCTTTTCTGTTTAAAGAAAAAAGAACAAAAGTGTGAGTATAATATACCTCTTCAAATTTTCTTTTTGGAAGGTTGCACTCTAGAATTTTTTGGTCGATTTTCGACCTCAGTATTTTTTGGAGGGCAGGTGTCATTTACAGACCTGCAATTGGTGAATATTTAGTGACCTTTTGCAGTGGGTTTAAAGCTGCTGTGGTGGGAAACGGCCACAAGGATGCAGCATTTCTCCATTCCCAAATCTGGGTACTAGGGCAGCAGAGCCGTTCTGGAAGTCGTTTGCCTAGGTTGTAAATTTGAATGGAATGTGCCAGGAAAACCCCCCATAAGTTTATGTCTCATTACTCCTAGTTCGTTGTTTTAATTTTTTCAATTGGGGTAATGGTTAGAATGTTGCTTGTCCAAGGTGTACACACTCTGGTTCATCTACATATTCTATATACCTATTTATGTAGAGATCCTCTTCCCCTGTAAATTATTACAGAGTGTCCCGTAAACCTTCCTTGCTATATGGTCGGTCTTTTTGATATATGTATATAATATGTATTTGTATACATATGGTAACGCTAATCTTCATTTATCCATTCCCCCCACCTTTCCTTTTAGATAAGCATAGTTTTTTTTTAATAAGTCTGTGATTGACTTTCTCTGTGGAAATATGTTCATTTGTGTCAGTTATTAGATAACGCCTATAAGTGATATCATAGGATATAGGACTTCTGCTTTCCGACTTACCTCATGTTCTGTGATTATCTCCAAGATCATCTATGGTGCCTCAAAGAGCAGTGTTTCATTGTTTTCCATGGCTAGTATTCATTGTGTACATGGACCACTTCTTCTTTATCCTTTCATCTGTTGATGGACATTTTGGTTGCTTCACTGTCTTGGCTATGGTGAATAAGGCTGCAGTGCAGTTTTTGCAGCCCGGGTCTTCTTCATTCTGGTCTTCTCAGGTGAGAGGCCCATTGGTGCGTCTGCTGGATTGAATGGTACCTCAATTTTTCCTTTTCAACGCAGCTCCTTTCTGTTCTCATTATTAGCGTTTAACCCTTTTGCATCTCACCAGCAGCTAGAGGGTACACAGTTCTCTAAAACCTCTTCAGCATTTATTGTTTGTAGACTTTTTGCCAATGGTCAGTCGACTGGTGTGAGTTGAAAACTTTTTGTAGATTAGATTGCATGAGTCTAATACTTCCTGAGGTGGAGCTTTTATCCATTTTCCTTTCTTTAAAAAGAGAGTGAGTAAAACTTACCTCTTCATACTATCTTCTTGAAAATTTGGCCTGTTTTGAATTTTTTGTATCCATTCCCTACCTCAGCACAATTTTGAGGGCAGGTGTCCTTTACAGCCCTGAGTCCTTGTGAATGGTAAGTGACCATTAGCTGTGGGTTAAAAGCTGCTCTTGCGGGAATCGGCCACAAGGCGGCAGCATTTCTCCTTTACCAAATCTGGTTTCTAGGGCAACAGAGCCTTACTGGAAGTGGTGTTCTAGGTTGTAAATTAGAATGGAATGTGCGAGGAAAAAGCCCTTTAAGTTTATGTCTCATTACTTCTTGTTGGTATTTTGAACTTAATTTTTATTTCTTATCACAGCAAACTTGATTACAATGTTTTGTTTGTTCTAGGTGTGCAAGATGTGGTTCTTTCACACATATGCATATATCTATTCTTCGGATCCTTTTCCCATGTAGGTTATGACACAATGTTGAGTAGTCTTCTCTTGGTATTGCGTAGGTCTTTGGTGATTATATATTTCACATGTGTTTGTATCTCTCTGTTAACCTCAATATGGTAATGTATCCAATCCTCACACCTTTCCATTTGGTGAACCATAAGTTTTTTTAATGAATCTATGATAGTGTTTCTCTGTGGAAATATCTTTGTTTGTATCATTTTTTAGGTAACACCTATATGTGATATGATAGGATATGTGTCTTTCGCTTTCTCACTTACTCCAAGTTGCGTGATTACTTCTAGACTCATCTATGGTGCTGCAAATGGCATTGTTTCATTTTTTCACTAGCTCTTATTCCATCTGTACAGGTAGCAGTACTTCTTTGTCCACCCATCTGTCGGTGGACTTTTTGGTTACTTCCATATCTTGGCTATTGTAATACTATGCAATGTAGATTTGCGTGCCTGTGTCCTTCCAATTCTCTCTTCTTCGTTTATAGGTCTAGGCATAGGTCTGCTAGATCATATGGTAGCTCAATGGTTACCTTTTAAAGGCACCTCTATTCTGTTCTCCTTAGTGGCTCTTTCCAGGTTACGTCCCACTTAAAGTGGAGGGTATGTATTTCTTCCCAGCACCTTCAGCATTTATTCTTTGTAGTTTTTGCTGATGGTTATTCTGAGTGGTGTGAGCTGATACCTCTTTGTGGTTGAATTTGCATGTGTCTCATAATGTGTTGAAATTGAGCTTTAAGACATGTCCTTTTAATTTTTCCAGCTGTGATTAGAGCTTATTTCTTCAAAGTGTTTTCTTAAAGTATGTGTCACCATTTGAAATAGTTTGGCCATTATCTCCCTCAAGACATTTTGAGGGCAGGTTTCATTTACAGCCCTGAAGTACTTGTTCATATGAAGTGACCATTAGCTCAGGCTTTAAACCTGCTTTTGCAGGTAATGGCCAGAGAGCGGCAGCCTTTCTACGTTCCCCATGCTGGTACTAGGGAAACAGACCTACCGGCCAGTGGTGTTCTTCGGTTATAAATTAGAGTGCAATGTGCCCGGATAAACCCACAAATGTTGATGTCTCCTTGCTTTTGTTTGTTTTTAATTTAATTTATATTTATTATTAGAGTAGTATTCCATTGTGTACGTGGACCACTTCTTCTTGGTGCATTCCTCGGTTGATGGACATTTTCATTGCTTCCAAGTGCTGGCTATGGTAAATATTGCTGGCGTACAGGTTTGCCAGCCTGTGATTTTTGATTCTCATTTTCTCAGGTGATAGGCCAAGCAGTGGTTGTGATTGATTGACTGGTAGCTCAATGTTTCCCTTTTCAAAGCACCTACGTTGTGTTTTCATTAGTGGCTCTTTACATGCCCCCCCTTACAACCGAGGGTACGCATTTCTCCACACTCCCTTCACCGTTTATTTTTGGCAGCATTTTTCCTAATGGCCATTCTGATTGCTGTGAGCTGATAGGTTTTTGTAATATGGGTACGCATGACATTAAAATTTTTAAATTCATCATATTCCTACGCCTTTTTCTTTTCTCTTAAAAGAAAAAAACCGTAAGTATAATACAGCTCTTGAAATTGACTTCTTCGAAGGTTGCCCTCTTTTGAATTTTTTGGTCGATTTTTGACCCCAGAAATTTTTTGGAGGGCAGGTGTCATTTACAGAACTGCAAGTTGGTGAAAATTTAGTGACCTTTTGCAGTGGGTTCAAAGCTGCTGTTGTGGGAAACGTCCACAAGGAGGTAGCTTTTCTCCATTCCCCAATCTGGGTACTAGGGCAGCAGAGCCCTTCTGGAAGTCATTGTCCTAGGTTATAAATTAGAATGGAATTTGCCAGGAGAAATCCCCATAAGTTTATGTCTCATTACTTCTTCTTGGTTTTTAAATTTTTTTTAATCTGGGTAAAGTTTAGAATATTGTTTGTCCTGGGTGTACACCATCTGGTCCTTTTGTACATTATGTATGTCTATTAATGTACAGATCCTCTTCCCATGTAAAATATTACAGTGTTCCATCGACCTCCCTTGCTATATGTTCGGTCTTTTTGATACATGTATATAATATGTATTTGTATATGTATAGTAACACTAATCCTCATTTCTCAATTTACCCCCTCCTTTCCTTTTAGATGAGCATAGTTTGTTTTGTTTTCTAAGCCTGTGAGTGTCTTTCTCTTTGGAAATATGTTCATCTGTGTCAGTTATTAGATAATGCCATAAGTGATAATATAGGCTATAGGTCTTTTGCTTTCCGACCTACTTCATGTTTTGTGATTATCTCCAGGCTCATCTGTGGTGCCTCAAAGAGCAGCGCTTCAGTGTTTTCCATGGCGAATATTCCATTGTGTACATGGACCACTTCTTCTTGGTGCATTCCTCTGTTGATGGACATTTTCCTTGCTTCCAAGTGTTGCCTATGGTAAATATTGCTGGAGGGCAGGATTGCCAGCCTGTGATTTTTCATTTTCATTTTCTCAGGTGATAGACCCAGCAGTGGTTATGATTGATTGACTGGTATGGTAGCTCAACGTTTACCTTTTCAAGGCACCTCAATTGTGCTGTCATTAGTGGCTCTTACCACGTCCCCCTTAGAATCGAGGGTACGCACTTCTCCACAATCACGTCAGCATTTCTTGTTTGCAGCATATTTGTTGATGGCCATTCTGACTGGTGTGAGCTGATAGGTGTTTGTAATTTGGGTTTACATGTCTGTAAAAATTCCTACAATTCATCATTTTTCCACGCCTTTTTCTTTTCTGTTAAAAGAAAAAAGAACAAAAGTGTGAGTATAATATACCTCTTCAAATTTTCTTTTTGGAAGGCTGCACTCTAGAATTTTTTGGTCGATTTTCGACCTCAGTATTTTTTGGAGGGCAGGTGTCATTTACAGACCTGCAATTGGTGAATATTTAGTGACCTTTTGCAGTGGGTTTAAAGCTGCTGTGGTGGGAAACGGCCACAAGGATGCAGCATTTCTCCATTCCCAAATCTGGGTACTAGGGCAGCAGAGCCGTTCTGGAAGTCGTTTGCCTAGGTTGTAAATTTGAATGGAATGTGCCAGGAAAACCCCCCATAAGTTTATGTCTCATTACTCCTAGTTCGTTGTTTTAATTTTTTCAATTGGGGTAATGGTTAGAATGTTGCTTGTCCAAGGTGTACACACTCTGGTTCATCTACATATTCTATATACCTATTTATGTAGAGATCCTCTTCCCCTGTAAATTATTACAGAGTGTTCCGTAAACCTTCCTTGCTATATGGTCGGTCTTTTTGATATATGTATATAATATGTATTTGTATACATATGGTAACGCTAATCTTCATTTATCCATTCCCCCCACCTTTCCTTTTAGGTAAGCATAGTTTTTTTTTAATAAGTCTGTGATTGACTTTCTCTGTGGAAATATGTTCATTTGTGTCAGTTATTAGATAACGCCTATAAGTGATATCATAGGATATAGGACTTCTGCTTTCCGACTTACCTCATGTTCTGTGATTATCTCCAAGATCATCTATGGTGCCTCAAAGAGCAGTGTTTCATTGTTTTCCATGGCTAGTATTCATTGTGTACATGGACCACTTCTTCTTTATCCTTTCATCTGTTGATGGACATTTTGGTTGCTTCACTGTCTTGGCTATGGTGAATAAGGCTGCAGTGCAGCTTTTGCAGCCCGGGTCTTCTTCATTCTGGTCTTCTCAGGTGAGAGGCCCATTGGTGCGCCTGCTGGATTGAATGGTACCTCAATTTTTCCTTTTCAACGCAGCTCCTTTCTGTTCTCATTATTAGCGTTTAACCCTTTTGCATCTCACCAGCAGCTAGAGGGTACACAGTTCTCTAAAACCTCTTCAGCATTTATTGTTTGTAGACTTTTTGCCAATGGTCAGTCGACTGGTGTGAGTTGAAAACTTTTTGTAGATTAGATTGCATGAGTCTAATACTTCCTGAGGTGGAGCTTTTATCCATTTTCCTTTCTTTAAAAAGAGAGTGAGTAAAACTTACCTCTTCATACTATCTTCTTGAAAATTTGGCCTGTTTTGAATTTTTTGTATCCATTCCCTACCTCAGCACAATTTTGAGGGCAGGTGTCCTTTACAGCCCTGAGTCCTTGTGAATGGTAAGTGACCATTAGCTGTGGGTTAAAAGCTGCTCTTGCGGGAATCGGCCACAAGGCGGCAGCATTTCTCCTTTACCAAATCTGGTTTCTAGGGCAACAGAGCCTTACTGGAAGTGGTGTTCTAGGTTGTAAATTAGAATGGAATGTGCGAGGAAAAAGCCCTTTAAGTTTATGTCTCATTACTTCTTGTTGGTATTTTGAACTTAATTTTTATTTCTTATCACAGCAAACTTGATTACAATGTTTTGTTTGTTCTAGGTGTGCAAGATGTGGTTCTTTCACACATATGCATATATCTATTCTTCGGATCCTTTTCCCATGTAGGTTATGACACAATGTTGAGTAGTCTTCTCTTGGTATTGCGTAGGTCTTTGGTGATTATATATTTCACATGTGTTTGTATCTCTCTGTTAACCTCAATATGGTAATGTATCCAATCCTCACACCTTTCCATTTGGTGAACCATAAGTTTTTTTAATGAATCTATGATAGTGTTTCTCTGTGGAAATATCTTTGTTTGTATCATTTTTTAGGTAACACCTATATGTGATATGATAGGATATGTGTCTTTCGCTTTCTCACTTACTCCAAGTTGCGTGATTACTTCTAGACTCATCTATGGTGCTGCAAATGGCATTGTTTCATTTTTTCACTAGCTCCTATTCCATCTGTACAGGTAGCAGTTCTTCTTTGTCCACCCATCTGTCGGTGGACTTTTTGGTTACTTCCATATCTTGGCTATTGTAATACTATGCAATGTAGATTTGCGTGCCTGTGTCCTTCCAATTCTCTCTTCTTAGTTTATAGGTCTAGGCATAGGTCTGCTAGATCATATGGTAGCTCAATGGTTACCTTTTAAAGGCACCTCTATTCTGTTCTCCTTAGTGGCTCTTTCCAGGTTACGTCCCACTTAAAGTGGAGGGTATGTATTTCTTCCCAGCACCTTCAGCATTTATTCTTTGTAGTTTTTGCTGATGGTTATTCTGAGTGGTGTGAGCTGATACCTCTTTGTGGTTGAATTTGCATGTGTCTCATAATGTGTTGAAATTGAGCTTTAAGACATGTCCTTTTAATTTTTCCAGCTGTGATTAGAGCTTATTTCTTCAAAGTGTTTTCTTAAAGTATGTGTCACCATTTGAAATAGTTTGGCCATTATCTCCCTCAAGACATTTTGAGGGCAGGTTTCATTTACAGCCCTGAAGTACTTGTTCATATGAAGTGACCATTAGCTCAGGCTTTAAACCTGCTTTTGCAGGTAATGGCCAGAGAGCGGCAGCCTTTCTACGTTCCCCATGCTGGTACTAGGGAAACAGACCTACCGGCCAGTGGTGTTCTTCGGTTATAAATTAGAGTGCAATGTGCCCGGATAAACCCACAAATGTTGATGTCTCCTTGCTTTTGTTTGTTTTTAATTTAATTTATATTTATTATTAGAGTAATATTCCATTGTGTACGTGGACCACTTCTTCTTGGTGCATTCCTCGGTTGATGGACATTTTCATTGCTTCCAAGTGCTGGCTATGGTAAATATTGCTGGCGTACAGGTTTGCCAGCCTGTGATTTTTGATTCTCATTTTCTCAGGTGATAGGCCAAGCAGTGGTTGTGATTGATTGACTGGTAGCTCAATGTTTCCCTTTTCAAAGCACCTACGTTGTGTTTTCATTAGTGGCTCTTTACATGCCCCCCCTTACAACCGAGGGTACGCATTTCTCCACACTCCCTTCACCGTTTATTTTTGGCAGCATTTTTCCTAATGGCCATTCTGATTGCTGTGAGCTGATAGGTTTTTGTAATATGGGTATGCATGACATTAAAATTTTTAAATTCATCATATTCCTACGCCTTTTTCTTTTCTCTTAAAAGAAAAAAACCGTAAGTATAATACAGCTCTTGAAATTGACTTCTTCGAAGGTTGCCCTCTTTTGAATTTTTTGGTCGATTTTTGACCCCAGAAATTTTTTGGAGGGCAGGTGTCATTTACAGAACTGCAAGTTGGTGAAAATTTAGTGACCTTTTGCAGTGGGTTCAAAGCTGCTGTTGTGGGAAACGTCCACAAGGAGGTAGCTTTTCTCCATTCCCCAATCTGGGTACTAGGGCAGCAGAGCCCTTCTGGAAGTCATTGTCCTAGGTTATAAATTAGAATGGAATTTGCCAGGAGAAATCCCCATAAGTTTATGTCTCATTACTTCTTCTTGGTTTTTAAAATTTTTTTAATCTGGGTAAAGTTTAGAATATTGTTTGTCCTAGGTGTACACCATCTGGTCCTTTTGTACATTATGTATGTCTATTAATGTACAGATCCTCTTCCCATGTAAAATATTACAGTGTTGATCGACCTCCCTTGCTATATGTTCGGTCTTTTTGATACATGTATATAATATGTATTTGTATATGTATAGTAACACTAATCCTCATTTCTCAATTTCCCCCCTCCTTTCCTTTTAGATGAGCATAGTTTGTTTTGTTTTCTAAGCCTGTGAGTGTCTTTCTCTTTGGAAATATGTTCATCTGTGTCAGTTATTAGTTAATACCATAAGTGATATTATAGGCTATAGGTCTTTTGCTTTCCGACCTACTTCATGTTTTGTGATTATCTCCAGGCTCATCTGTGGTGCCTCAAAGAGCAGCGCTTCAGTGTTTTCCATGGCTAATATTCCATTGTGTACATGGACCACTTCTTCTTGGTGCATTCCTCTGTTGATGGACATTTTCCTTGCTTCCAAGTGTTGCCTATGGTAAATATTGCTGGAGGGCAGGATTGCCAGCCTGTGATTTTTGATTTTCATTTTCTCAGGTGATAGACCCAGCAGTGGTTATGATTGATTGACTGGTATGGTAGCTCAACGTTTACCTTTTCAAGGCACCTCAATTGTGCTGTCATTAGTGGCTCTTACCACGTCCCCCTTAGAATCGAGGGTACGCACTTCTCCACAATCACGTCAGCATTTCTTGTTTGCAGCATATTTGTTGATGGCCATTCTGACTGGTGTGAGCTGATAGGTGTTTGTAATTTGGGTTTACATGTCTGTAAAACTTCCTACAATTCATCATTTTTCCACGCCTTTTTCTTTTCTGTTTAAAGAAAAAAGAACAAAAGTGTGAGTATAATATACCTCTTCAAATTTTCTTTTTGGAAGGTTGCACTCTAGAATTTTTTGGTCGATTTTCGACCTCAGTATTTTTTGGAGGGCAGGTGTCATTTACAGACCTGCAATTGGTGAATATTTAGTGACCTTTTGCAGTGGGTTTAAAGCTGCTGTGGTGGGAAACGGCCACAAGGATGCAGCATTTCTCCATTCCCAAATCTGGGTACTAGGGCAGCAGAGCCGTTCTGGAAGTCGTTTGCCTAGGTTGTAAATTTGAATGGAATGTGCCAGGAAAACCCCCCATAAGTTTATGTCTCATTACTCCTAGTTCGTTGTTTTAATTTTTTCAATTGGGGTAATGGTTAGAATGTTGCTTGTCCAAGGTGTACACACTCTGGTTCATCTACATATTCTATATACCTATTTATGTAGAGATCCTCTTCCCCTGTAAATTATTACAGAGTGTTCCGTAAACCTTCCTTGCTATATGGTCGGTCTTTTTGATATATGTATATAATATGTATTTGTATACATATGGTAACGCTAATCTTCATTTATCCATTCCCCCCACCTTTCCTTTTAGGTAAGCATAGTTTTTTTTTAATAAGTCTGTGATTGACTTTCTCTGTGGAAATATGTTCATTTGTGTCAGTTATTAGATAACGCCTATAAGTGATATCATAGGATATAGGACTTCTGCTTTCCGACTTACCTCATGTTCTGTGATTATCTCCAAGATCATCTATGGTGCCTCAAAGAGCAGTGTTTCATTGTTTTCCATGGCTAGTATTCATTGTGTACATGGACCACTTCTTCTTTATCCTTTCATCTGTTGATGGACATTTTGGTTGCTTCACTGTCTTGGCTATGGTGAATAAGGCTGCAGTGCAGCTTTTGCAGCCCGGGTCTTCTTCATTCTGGTCTTCTCAGGTGAGAGGCCCATTGGTGCGCCTGCTGGATTGAATGGTACCTCAATTTTTCCTTTTCAACGCAGCTCCTTTCTGTTCTCATTATTAGCGTTTAACCCTTTTGCATCTCACCAGCAGCTAGAGGGTACACAGTTCTCTAAAACCTCTTCAGCATTTATTGTTTGTAGACTTTTTGCCAATGGTCAGTCGACTGGTGTGAGTTGAAAACTTTTTGTAGATTAGATTGCATGAGTCTAATACTTCCTGAGGTGGAGCTTTTATCCATTTTCCTTTCTTTAAAAAGAGAGTGAGTAAAACTTACCTCTTCATACTATCTTCTTGAAAATTTGGCCTGTTTTGAATTTTTTGTATCCATTCCCTACCTCAGCACAATTTTGAGGGCAGGTGTCCTTTACAGCCCTGAGTCCTTGTGAATGGTAAGTGACCATTAGCTGTGGGTTAAAAGCTGCTCTTGCGGGAATCGGCCACAAGGCGGCAGCATTTCTCCTTTACCAAATCTGGTTTCTAGGGCAACAGAGCCTTACTGGAAGTGGTGTTCTAGGTTGTAAATTAGAATGGAATGTGCGAGGAAAAAGCCCTTTAAGTTTATGTCTCATTACTTCTTGTTGGTATTTTGAACTTAATTTTTATTTCTTATCACAGCAAACTTGATTACAATGTTTTGTTTGTTCTAGGTGTGCAAGATGTGGTTCTTTCACACATATGCATATATCTATTCTTCGGATCCTTTTCCCATGTAGGTTATGACACAATGTTGAGTAGTCTTCTCTTGGTATTGCGTAGGTCTTTGGTGATTATATATTTCACATGTGTTTGTATCTCTCTGTTAACCTCAATATGGTAATGTATCCAATCCTCACACCTTTCCATTTGGTGAACCATAAGTTTTTTTAATGAATCTATGATAGTGTTTCTCTGTGGAAATATCTTTGTTTGTATCATTTTTTAGGTAACACCTATATGTGATATGATAGGATATGTGTCTTTCGCTTTCTCACTTACTCCAAGTTGCGTGATTACTTCTAGACTCATCTATGGTGCTGCAAATGACATTGTTTCATTTTTTCACTAGCTCTTATTCCATCTGTACAGGTAGCAGTACTTCTTTGTCCACCCATCTGTCGGTGGACTTTTTGGTTACTTCCATATCTTGGCTATTGTAATACTATGCAATGTAGATTTGCGTGCCTGTGTCCTTCCAATTCTCTCTTCTTCGTTTATAGGTCTAGGCATAGGTCTGCTAGATCATATGGTAGCTCAATGGTTACCTTTTAAAGGCACCTCTATTCTGTTCTCCTTAGTGGCTCTTTCCAGGTTACGTCCCTCTTAAAGTGGAGGGTATGTATTTCTTCCCAGCACCTTCAGCATTTATTCTTTGTAGTTTTTGCTGATGGTTATTCTGAGTGGTGTGAGCTGATACCTCTTTGTGGTTGAATTTGCATGTGTCTCATAATGTGTTGAAATTGAGCTTTAAGACATGTCCTTTTAATTTTTCCAGCTGTGATTAGAGCTTATTTCTTCAAAGTGTTTTCTTAAAGTATGTGTCACCATTTGAAATAGTTTGGCCATTATCTCCCTCAAGACATTTTGAGGGCAGGTTTCATTTACAGCCCTGAAGTACTTGTTCATATGAAGTGACCATTAGCTCAGGCTTTAAACCTGCTTTTGCAGGTAATGGCCAGAGAGCGGCAGCCTTTCTACGTTCCCCATGCTGGTACTAGGGAAACAGACCTACCGGCCAGTGGTGTTCTTCGGTTATAAATTAGAGTGCAATGTGCCCGGATAAACCCACAAATGTTGATGTCTCCTTGCTTTTGTTTGTTTTTAATTTAATTTATATTTATTATTAGAGTAATATTCCATTGTGTACGTGGACCACTTCTTCTTGGTGCATTCCTCGGTTGATGGACATTTTCATTGCTTCCAAGTGCTGGCTATGGTAAATATTGCTGGCGTACAGGTTTGCCAGCCTGTGATTTTTGATTCTCATTTTCTCAGGTGATAGGCCAAGCAGTGGTTGTGATTGATTGACTGGTAGCTCAATGTTTCCCTTTTCAAAGCACCTACGTTGTGTTTTCATTAGTGGCTCTTTACATGCCCCCCCTTACAACCGAGGGTACGCATTTCTCCACACTCCCTTCACCGTTTATTTTTGGCAGCATTTTTCCTAATGGCCATTCTGATTGCTGTGAGCTGATAGGTTTTTGTAATATGGGTATGCATGACATTAAAATTTTTAAATTCATCATATTCCTACGCCTTTTTCTTTTCTCTTAAAAGAAAAAAACCGTAAGTATAATACAGCTCTTGAAATTGACTTCTTCGAAGGTTGCCCTCTTTTGAATTTTTTGGTCGATTTTTGACCCCAGAAATTTTTTGGAGGGCAGGTGTCATTTACAGAACTGCAAGTTGGTGAAAATTTAGTGACCTTTTGCTGTGGGTTCAAAGCTGCTGTTGTGGGAAACGTCCACAAGGAGGTAGCTTTTCTCCATTCCCCAATCTGGGTACTAGGGCAGCAGAGCCTTTCTGGAAGTCATTGTCCTAGGTTATAAATTAGAATGGAATTTGCCAGGAGAAATCCCCATAAGTTTATGTCTCATTACTTCTTCTTGGTTTTTAAAATTTTTTTAATCTGGGTAAAGTTTAGAATATTGTTTGTCCTAGGTGTACACCATCTGGTCCTTTTGTACATTATGTATGTCTATTAATGTACAGATCCTCTTCCCATGTAAAATATTACAGTGTTCCATCGACCTCCCTTGCTATATGTTCGGTCTTTTTGATACATGTATATAATATGTATTTGTATATGTATAGTAACACTAATCCTCATTTCTCAATTTCCCCCCTCCTTTCCTTTTAGATGAGCATAGTTTGTTTTGTTTTCTAAGCCTGTGAGTGTCTTTCTCTTTGGAAATATGTTCATCTGTGTCAGTTATTAGTTAATACCATAAGTGATATTATAGGCTATAGGTCTTTTGCTTTCCGACCTACTTCATGTTTTGTGATTATCTCCAGGCTCATCTGTGGTGCCTCAAAGAGCAGCGCTTCAGTGTTTTCCATGGCTAATATTCCATTGTGTACATGGACCACTTCTTCTTGGTGCATTCCTCTGTTGATGGACATTTTCCTTGCTTCCAAGTGTTGCCTATGGTAAATATTGCTGGAGGGCAGGATTGCCAGCCTGTGATTTTTGATTTTCATGTTCTCAGGTGATAGACCCAGCAGTGGTTATGATTGATTGACTGGTATGGTAGCTCAACGTTTACCTTTTCAAGGCACCTCAATTGTGCTGTCATTAGTGGCTCTTACCACGTCCCCCTTAGAATCGAGGGTACGCACTTCTCCACAATCACGTCAGCATTTCTTGTTTGCAGCATATTTGTTGATGGCCATTCTGACTGGTGTGAGCTGATAGGTGTTTGTAATTTGGGTTTACATGTCTGTAAAACTTCCTACAATTCATCATTTTTCCACGCCTTTTTCTTTTCTGTTTAAAGAAAAAAGAACAAAAGTGTGAGTATAATATACCTCTTCAAATTTTCTTTTTGGAAGGTTGCACTCTAGAATTTTTTGGTCGATTTTCGACCTCAGTATTTTTTGGAGGGCAGGTGTCATTTACAGACCTGCAATTGGTGAATATTTAGTGACCTTTTGCAGTGGGTTTAAAGCTGCTGTGGTGGGAAACGGCCACAAGGATGCAGCATTTCTCCATTCCCAAATCTGGGTACTAGGGCAGCAGAGCCGTTCTGGAAGTCGTTTGCCTAGGTTGTAAATTTGAATGGAATGTGCCAGGAAAACCCCCCATAAGTTTATGTCTCATTACTCCTAGTTCGTTGTTTTAATTTTTTCAATTGGGGTAATGGTTAGAATGTTGCTTGTCCAAGGTGTACACACTCTGGTTCATCTACATATTCTATATACCTATTTATGTAGAGATCCTCTTCCCCTGTAAATTATTACAGAGTGTCCCGTAAACCTTCCTTGCTATATGGTCGGTCTTTTTGATATATGTATATAATATGTATTTGTATACATATGGTAACGCTAATCTTCATTTATCCATTCCCCCCACCTTTCCTTTTAGATAAGCATAGTTTTTTTTTAATAAGTCTGTGATTGACTTTCTCTGTGGAAATATGTTCATTTGTGTCAGTTATTAGATAACGCCTATAAGTGATATCATAGGATATAGGACTTCTGCTTTCCGACTTACCTCATGTTCTGTGATTATCTCCAAGATCATCTATGGTGCCTCAAAGAGCAGTGTTTCATTGTTTTCCATGGCTAGTATTCATTGTGTACATGGACCACTTCTTCTTTATCCTTTCATCTGTTGATGGACATTTTGGTTGCTTCACTGTCTTGGCTATGGTGAATAAGGCTGCAGTGCAGTTTTTGCAGCCCGGGTCTTCTTCATTCTGGTCTTCTCAGGTGAGAGGCCCATTGGTGCGTCTGCTGGATTGAATGGTACCTCAATTTTTCCTTTTCAACGCAGCTCCTTTCTGTTCTCATTATTAGCGTTTAACCCTTTTGCATCTCACCAGCAGCTAGAGGGTACACAGTTCTCTAAAACCTCTTCAGCATTTATTGTTTGTAGACTTTTTGCCAATGGTCAGTCGACTGGTGTGAGTTGAAAACTTTTTGTAGATTAGATTGCATGAGTCTAATACTTCCTGAGGTGGAGCTTTTATCCATTTTCCTTTCTTTAAAAAGAGAGTGAGTAAAACTTACCTCTTCATACTATCTTCTTGAAAATTTGGCCTGTTTTGAATTTTTTGTATCCATTCCCTACCTCAGCACAATTTTGAGGGCAGGTGTCCTTTACAGCCCTGAGTCCTTGTGAATGGTAAGTGACCATTAGCTGTGGGTTAAAAGCTGCTCTTGCGGGAATCGGCCACAAGGCGGCAGCATTTCTCCTTTACCAAATCTGGTTTCTAGGGCAACAGAGCCTTACTGGAAGTGGTGTTCTAGGTTGTAAATTAGAATGGAATGTGCGAGGAAAAAGCCCTTTAAGTTTATGTCTCATTACTTCTTGTTGGTATTTTGAACTTAATTTTTATTTCTTATCACAGCAAACTTGATTACAATGTTTTGTTTGTTCTAGGTGTGCAAGATGTGGTTCTTTCACACATATGCATATATCTATTCTTCGGATCCTTTTCCCATGTAGGTTATGACACAATGTTGAGTAGTCTTCTCTTGGTATTGCGTAGGTCTTTGGTGATTATATATTTCACATGTGTTTGTATCTCTCTGTTAACCTCAATATGGTAATGTATCCAATCCTCACACCTTTCCATTTGGTGAACCATAAGTTTTTTTAATGAATCTATGATAGTGTTTCTCTGTGGAAATATCTTTGTTTGTATCATTTTTTAGGTAACACCTATATGTGATATGATAGGATATGTGTCTTTCGCTTTCTCACTTACTCCAAGTTGCGTGATTACTTCTAGACTCATCTATGGTGCTGCAAATGGCATTGTTTCATTTTTTCACTAGCTCTTATTCCATCTGTACAGGTAGCAGTACTTCTTTGTCCACCCATCTGTCGGTGGACTTTTTGGTTACTTCCATATCTTGGCTATTGTAATACTATGCAATGTAGATTTGCGTGCCTGTGTCCTTCCAATTCTCTCTTCTTCGTTTATAGGTCTAGGCATAGGTCTGCTAGATCATATGGTAGCTCAATGGTTACCTTTTAAAGGCACCTCTATTCTGTTCTCCTTAGTGGCTCTTTCCAGGTTACGTCCCACTTAAAGTGGAGGGTATGTATTTCTTCCCAGCACCTTCAGCATTTATTCTTTGTAGTTTTTGCTGATGGTTATTCTGAGTGGTGTGAGCTGATACCTCTTTGTGGTTGAATTTGCATGTGTCTCATAATGTGTTGAAATTGAGCTTTAAGACATGTCCTTTTAATTTTTCCAGCTGTGATTAGAGCTTATTTCTTCAAAGTGTTTTCTTAAAGTATGTGTCACCATTTGAAATAGTTTGGCCATTATCTCCCTCAAGACATTTTGAGGGCAGGTTTCATTTACAGCCCTGAAGTACTTGTTCATATGAAGTGACCATTAGCTCAGGCTTTAAACCTGCTTTTGCAGGTAATGGCCAGAGAGCGGCAGCCTTTCTACGTTCCCCATGCTGGTACTAGGGAAACAGACCTACCGGCCAGTGGTGTTCTTCGGTTATAAATTAGAGTGCAATGTGCCCGGATAAACCCACAAATGTTGATGTCTCCTTGCTTTTGTTTGTTTTTAATTTAATTTATATTTATTATTAGAGTAGTATTCCATTGTGTACGTGGACCACTTCTTCTTGGTGCATTCCTCGGTTGATGGACATTTTCATTGCTTCCAAGTGCTGGCTATGGTAAATATTGCTGGCGTACAGGTTTGCCAGCCTGTGATTTTTGATTCTCATTTTCTCAGGTGATAGGCCAAGCAGTGGTTGTGATTGATTGACTGGTAGCTCAATGTTTCCCTTTTCAAAGCACCTACGTTGTGTTTTCATTAGTGGCTCTTTACATGCCCCCCCTTACAACCGAGGGTACGCATTTCTCCACACTCCCTTCACCGTTTATTTTTGGCAGCATTTTTCCTAATGGCCATTCTGATTGCTGTGAGCTGATAGGTTTTTGTAATATGGGTACGCATGACATTAAAATTTTTAAATTCATCATATTCCTACGCCTTTTTCTTTTCTCTTAAAAGAAAAAAACCGTAAGTATAATACAGCTCTTGAAATTGACTTCTTCGAAGGTTGCCCTCTTTTGAATTTTTTGGTCGATTTTTGACCCCAGAAATTTTTTGGAGGGCAGGTGTCATTTACAGAACTGCAAGTTGGTGAAAATTTAGTGACCTTTTGCAGTGGGTTCAAAGCTGCTGTTGTGGGAAACGTCCACAAGGAGGTAGCTTTTCTCCATTCCCCAATCTGGGTACTAGGGCAGCAGAGCCCTTCTGGAAGTCATTGTCCTAGGTTATAAATTAGAATGGAATTTGCCAGGAGAAATCCCCATAAGTTTATGTCTCATTACTTCTTCTTGGTTTTTAAATTTTTTTTAATCTGGGTAAAGTTTAGAATATTGTTTGTCCTGGGTGTACACCATCTGGTCCTTTTGTACATTATGTATGTCTATTAATGTACAGATCCTCTTCCCATGTAAAATATTACAGTGTTCCATCGACCTCCCTTGCTATATGTTCGGTCTTTTTGATACATGTATATAATATGTATTTGTATATGTATAGTAACACTAATCCTCATTTCTCAATTTACCCCCTCCTTTCCTTTTAGATGAGCATAGTTTGTTTTGTTTTCTAAGCCTGTGAGTGTCTTTCTCTTTGGAAATATGTTCATCTGTGTCAGTTATTAGATAATGCCATAAGTGATAATATAGGCTATAGGTCTTTTGCTTTCCGACCTACTTCATGTTTTGTGATTATCTCCAGGCTCATCTGTGGTGCCTCAAAGAGCAGCGCTTCAGTGTTTTCCATGGCGAATATTCCATTGTGTACATGGACCACTTCTTCTTGGTGCATTCCTCTGTTGATGGACATTTTCCTTGCTTCCAAGTGTTGCCTATGGTAAATATTGCTGGAGGGCAGGATTGCCAGCCTGTGATTTTTCATTTTCATTTTCTCAGGTGATAGACCCAGCAGTGGTTATGATTGATTGACTGGTATGGTAGCTCAACGTTTACCTTTTCAAGGCACCTCAATTGTGCTGTCATTAGTGGCTCTTACCACGTCCCCCTTAGAATCGAGGGTACGCACTTCTCCACAATCACGTCAGCATTTCTTGTTTGCAGCATATTTGTTGATGGCCATTCTGACTGGTGTGAGCTGATAGGTGTTTGTAATTTGGGTTTACATGTCTGTAAAAATTCCTACAATTCATCATTTTTCCACGCCTTTTTCTTTTCTGTTAAAAGAAAAAAGAACAAAAGTGTGAGTATAATATACCTCTTCAAATTTTCTTTTTGGAAGGCTGCACTCTAGAATTTTTTGGTCGATTTTCGACCTCAGTATTTTTTGGAGGGCAGGTGTCATTTACAGACTTGCAATTGGTGAATATTTAGTGACCTTTTGCAGTGGGTTTAAAGCTGCTGTGGTGGGAAACGGCCACAAGGATGCAGCATTTCTCCATTCCCAAATCTGGGTACTAGGGCAGCAGAGCCGTTCTGGAAGTCGTTTGCCTAGGTTGTAAATTTGAATGGAATGTGCCAGGAAAACCCCCCATAAGTTTATGTCTCATTACTCCTAGTTCGTTGTTTTAATTTTTTCAATTGGGGTAATGGTTAGAATGTTGCTTGTCCAAGGTGTACACACTCTGGTTCATCTACATATTCTATATACCTATTTATGTAGAGATCCTCTTCCCCTGTAAATTATTACAGAGTGTTCCGTAAACCTTCCTTGCTATATGGTCGGTCTTTTTGATATATGTATATAATATGTATTTGTATACATATGGTAACGCTAATCTTCATTTATCCATTCCCCCCACCTTTCCTTTTAGATAAGCATAGTTTTTTTTTAATAAGTCTGTGATTGACTTTCTCTGTGGAAATATGTTCATTTGTGTCAGTTATTAGATAACGCCTATAAGTGATATCATAGGATATAGGACTTTTGCTTTCCGACTTACCTCATGTTCTGTGATTATCTCCAAGATCATCTATGGTGCCTCAAAGAGCAGTGTTTCATTGTTTTCCATGGCTAGTATTCATTGTGTACATGGACCACTTCTTCTTTATCCTTTCATCTGTTGATGGACATTTTGGTTGCTTCACTGTCTTGGCTATGGTGAATAAGGCTGCAGTGCAGCTTTTGCAGCCCGGGTCTTCTTCATTCTGGTCTTCTCAGGTGAGAGGCCCATTGGTGCGCCTGCTGGATTGAATGGTACCTCAATTTTTCCTTTTCAACGCAGCTCCTTTCTGTTCTCATTATTAGCGTTTAACCCTTTTGCATCTCACCAGCAGCTAGAGGGTACACAGTTCTCTAAAACCTCTTCAGCATTTATTGTTTGTAGACTTTTTGCCAATGGTCAGTCGACTGGTGTGAGTTGAAAACTTTTTGTAGATTAGATTGCATGAGTCTAATACTTCCTGAGGTGGAGCTTTTATCCATTTTCCTTTCTTTAAAAAGAGAGTGAGTAAAACTTACCTCTTCATACTATCTTCTTGAAAATTTGGCCTGTTTTGAATTTTTTGTATCCATTCCCTACCTCAGCACAATTTTGAGGGCAGGTGTCCTTTACAGCCCTGAGTCCTTGTGAATGGTAAGTGACCATTAGCTGTGGGTTAAAAGCTGCTCTTGCGGGAATCGGCCACAAGGCGGCAGCATTTCTCCTTTACCAAATCTGGTTTCTAGGGCAACAGAGCCTTACTGGAAGTGGTGTTCTAGGTTGTAAATTAGAATGGAATGTGCGAGGAAAAAGCCCTTTAAGTTTATGTCTCATTACTTCTTGTTGGTATTTTGAACTTAATTTTTATTTCTTATCACAGCAAACTTGATTACAATGTTTTGTTTGTTCTAGGTGTGCAAGATGTGGTTCTTTCACACATATGCATATATCTATTCTTCGGATCCTTTTCCCATGTAGGTTATGACACAATGTTGAGTAGTCTTCTCTTGGTATTGCGTAGGTCTTTGGTGATTATATATTTCACATGTGTTTGTATCTCTCTGTTAACCTCAATATGGTAATGTATCCAATCCTCACACCTTTCCATTTGGTGAACCATAAGTTTTTTTAATGAATCTATGATAGTGTTTCTCTGTGGAAATATCTTTGTTTGTATCATTTTTTAGGTAACACCTATATGTGATATGATAGGATATGTGTCTTTCGCTTTCTCACTTACTCCAAGTTGCGTGATTACTTCTAGACTCATCTATGGTGCTGCAAATGGCATTGTTTCATTTTTTCACTAGCTCTTATTCCATCTGTACAGGTAGCAGTACTTCTTTGTCCACCCATCTGTCGGTGGACTTTTTGGTTACTTCCATATCTTGGCTATTGTAATACTATGCAATGTAGATTTGCGTGCCTGTGTCCTTCCAATTCTCTCTTCTTCGTTTATAGGTCTAGGCATAGGTCTGCTAGATCATATGGTAGCTCAATGGTTACCTTTTAAAGGCACCTCTATTCTGTTCTCTTTAGTGGCTCTTTCCAGGTTACGTCCCACTTAAAGTGGAGGGTATGTATTTCTTCCCAGCACCTTCAGCATTTATTCTTTGTAGTTTTTGCTGATGGTTATTCTGAGTGGTGTGAGCTGATACCTCTTTGTGGTTGAATTTGCATGTGTCTCATAATGTGTTGAAATTGAGCTTTAAGACATGTCCTTTTAATTTTTCCAGCTGTGATTAGAGCTTATTTCTTCAAAGTGTTTTCTTAAAGTATGTGTCACCATTTGAAATATTTTGGCCATTATCTCCCTCAAGACATTTTGAGGGCAGGTTTCATTTACAGCCCTGAAGTACTTGTTCATATGAAGTGACCATTAGCTCAGGCTTTAAACCTGCTTTTGCAGGTAATGGCCAGAGAGCGGCAGCCTTTCTACGTTCCCCATGCTGGTACTAGGGAAACAGACCTACCGGCCAGTGGTGTTCTTCGGTTATAAATTAGAGTGCAATGTGCCCGGATAAACCCACAAATGTTGATGTCTCCTTGCTTTTGTTTGTTTTTAATTCAATTTATATTTATTATTAGAGTAATATTCCATTGTGTACGTGGACCACTTCTTCTTGGTGCATTCCTCGGTTGATGGACATTTTCATTGCTTCCAAGTGCTGGCTATGGTAAATATTGCTGGCGTACAGGTTTGCCAGCCTGTGATTTTTGATTCTCATTTTCTCAGGTGATAGGCCAAGCAGTGGTTGTGATTGATTGACTGGTAGCTCAATGTTTCCCTTTTCAAAGCACCTACGTTGTGTTTTCATTAGTGGCTCTTTACATGCCCCCCCTTACAACCGAGGGTACGCATTTCTCCACACTCCCTTCACCGTTTATTTTTGGCAGCATTTTTCCTAATGGCCATTCTGATTGCTGTGAGCTGATAGGTTTTTGTAATATGGGTATGCATGACATTAAAATTTTTAAATTCATCATATTCCTACGCCTTTTTCTTTTCTCTTAAAAGAAAAAAACCGTAAGTATAATAGAGCTCTTGAAATTGACTTCTTCGAAGGTTGCCCTCTTTTGAATTTTTTGGTCGATTTTTGACCCCAGAAATTTTTTGGAGGGCAGGTGTCATTTACAGAACTGCAAGTTGGTGAAAATTTAGTGACCTTTTGCAGTGGGTTCAAAGCTGCTGTTGTGGGAAACGTCCACAAGGAGGTAGCTTTTCTCCATTCCCCAATCTGGGTACTAGGGCAGCAGAGCCCTTCTGGAAGTCATTGTCCTAGGTTATAAATTAGAATGGAATTTGCCAGGAGAAATCCCCATAAGTTTATGTCTCATTACTTCTTCTTGGTTTTTAAAATTTTTTTAATCTGGGTAAAGTTTAGAATATTGTTTGTCCTGGGTGTACACCATCTGGTCCATTTGTACATTATGTATGTCTATTAATGTACAGATCCTCTTCCCATGTAAAATATTACAGTGTTCCATCGACCTCCCTTGCTATATGTTCGGTCTTTTTGATACATGTATATAATATGTATTTGTATATGTATAGTAACACTAATCCTCATTTCTCAATTTCCCCCCTCCTTTCCTTTTAGATGAGCATAGTTTGTTTTGTTTTCTAAGCCTGTGAGTGTCTTTCTCTTTGGAAATATGTTCATCTGTGTCAGTTATTAGATAAGGCCATAAGTGATTATATAGGCTATAGGTCTTTTGCTTTCCGACCTACTTCATGTTTTGTGATTATCTCCAGGCTCATCTGTGGTGCCTCAAAGAGCAGCGCTTCAGTGTTTTCCATGGCTAATATTCCATTGTGTACATGGACCACTTCTTCTTGGTGCATTCCTCTGTTGATGGACATTTTCCTTGCTTCCAAGTGTTGCCTATGGTAAATATTGCTGGAGGGCAGGATTGCCAGCCTGTGATTTTTGATTTTCATTTTCTCAGGTGATAGACCCAGCAGTGGTTATGATTGATTGACTGGTATGGTAGCTCAACGTTTACCTTTTCAAGGCACCTCAATTGTGCTGTCATTAGTGGCTCTTACCACGTCCCCCTTAGAATCGAGGGTACGCACTTCTCCACAATCACGTCAGCATTTCTTGTTTGCAGCATATTTGTTGATGGCCATTCTGACTGGTGTGAGCTGATAGGTGTTTGTAATTTGGGTTTACATGTCTGTAAAAATTCCTACAATTCATCATTTTTCCACGCCTTTTTCTTTTCTGTTAAAAGAAAAAAGAACAAAAGTGTGAGTATAATATACCTCTTCAAATTTTCTTTTTGGAAGGTTGCACTCTAGAATTTTTTGGTCGATTTTCGACCTCAGTATTTTTTGGAGGGCAGGTGTCATTTACAGACCTGCAATTGGTGAATATTTAGTGACCTTTTGCAGTGGGTTTAAAGCTGCTGTGGTGGGAAACGGCCACAAGGATGCAGCATTTCTCCATTCCCAAATCTGGGTACTAGGGCAGCAGAGCCGTTCTGGAAGTCGTTTGCCTAGGTTGTAAATTTGAATGGAATGTGCCAGGAAAACCCCCCATAAGTTTATGTCTCATTACTCCTAGTTCGTTGTTTTAATTTTTTCAATTGGGGTAATGGTTAGAATGTTGCTTGTCCAAGGTGTACACACTCTGGTTCATCTACATATTCTATATACCTATTTATGTAGAGATCCTCTTCCCCTGTAAATTATTACACAGTGTCCCGTAAACCTTCCTTGCTATATGGTCGGTCTTTTTGATATATGTATATAATATGTATTTGTATACATATGGTAACGCTAATCTTCATTTATCCATTCCCCCCACCTTTCCTTTTAGATAAGCATAGTTTTTTTTTAATAAGTCTGTGATTGACTTTCTCTGTGGAAATATGTTCATTTGTGTCAGTTATTAGATAACGCCTATAAGTGATATCATAGGATATAGGACTTCTGCTTTCCGACTTACCTCATGTTCTGTGATTATCTCCAAGATCATCTATGGTGCCTCAAAGAGCAGTGTTTCATTGTTTTCCATGGCTAGTATTCATTGTGTACATGGACCACTTCTTCTTTATCCTTTCATCTGTTGATGGACATTTTGGTTGCTTCACTGTCTTGGCTATGGTGAATAAGGCTGCAGTGCAGTTTTTGCAGCCCGGGTCTTCTTCATTCTGGTCTTCTCAGGTGAGAGGCCCATTGGTGCGTCTGCTGGATTGAATGGTACCTCAATTTTTCCTTTTCAACGCAGCTCCTTTCTGTTCTCATTATTAGCGTTTAACCCTTTTGCATCTCACCAGCAGCTAGAGGGTACACAGTTCTCTAAAACCTCTTCAGCATTTATTGTTTGTAGACTTTTTGCCAATGGTCAGTCGACTGGTGTGAGTTGAAAACTTTTTGTAGATTAGATTGCATGAGTCTAATACTTCCTGAGGTGGAGCTTTTATCCATTTTCCTTTCTTTAATAAGAGAGTGAGTAAAACTTACCTCTTCATACTATCTTCTTGAAAATTTGGCCTGTTTTGAATTTTTTGTATCCATTCCCTACCTCAGCACAATTTTGAGGGCAGGTGTCCTTTACAGCCCTGAGTCCTTGTGAATGGTAAGTGACCATTAGCTGTGGGTTAAAAGCTGCTCTTGCGGGAATCGGCCACAAGGCGGCAGCATTTCTCCTTTACCAAATCTGGTTTCTAGGGCAACAGAGCCTTACTGGAAGTGGTGTTCTAGGTTGTAAATTAGAATGGAATGTGCGAGGAAAAAGCCCTTTAAGTTTATGTCTCATTACTTCTTGTTGGTATTTTGAACTTAATTTTTATTTCTTATCACAGCAAACTTGATTACAATGTTTTGTTTGTTCTAGGTGTGCAAGATGTGGTTCTTTCACACATATGCATATATCTATTCTTCGGATCCTTTTCCCATGTAGGTTATGACACAATGTTGAGTAGTCTTCTCTTGGTATTGCGTAGGTCTTTGGTGATTATATATTTCACATGTGTTTGTATCTCTCTGTTAACCTCAATATGGTAATGTATCCAATCCTCACACCTTTCCATTTGGTGAACCATAAGTTTTTTTAATGAATCTATGATAGTGTTTCTCTGTGGAAATATCTTTGTTTGTATCATTTTTTAGGTAACACCTATATGTGATATGATAGGATATGTGTCTTTCGCTTTCTCACTTACTCCAAGTTGCGTGATTACTTCTAGACTCATCTATGGTGCTGCAAATGGCATTGTTTCATTTTTTCACTAGCTCTTATTCCATCTGTACAGGTAGCAGTACTTCTTTGTCCACCCATCTGTCGGTGGACTTTTTGGTTACTTCCATATCTTGGCTATTGTAATACTATGCAATGTAGATTTGCGTGCCTGTGTCCTTCCAATTCTCTCTTCTTCGTTTATAGGTCTAGGCATAGGTCTGCTAGATCATATGGTAGCTCAATGGTTACCTTTTAAAGGCACCTCTATTCTGTTCTCCTTAGTGGCTCTTTCCAGGTTACGTCCCACTTAAAGTGGAGGGTATGTATTTCTTCCCAGCACCTTCAGCATTTATTCTTTGTAGTTTTTGCTGATGGTTATTCTGAGTGGTGTGAGCTGATACCTCTTTGTGGTTGAATTTGCATGTGTCTCATAATGTGTTGAAATTGAGCTTTAAGACATGTCCTTTTAATTTTTCCAGCTGTGATTAGAGCTTATTTCTTCAAAGTGTTTTCTTAAAGTATGTGTCACCATTTGAAATATTTTGGCCATTATCTCCCTCAAGACATTTTGAGGGCAGGTTTCATTTACAGCCCTGAAGTACTTGTTCATATGAAGTGACCATTAGCTCAGGCTTTAAACCTGCTTTTGCAGGTAATGGCCAGAGAGCGGCAGCCTTTCTACGTTCCCCATGCTGGTACTAGGGAAACAGACCTACCGGCCAGTGGTGTTCTTCGGTTATAAATTAGAGTGCAATGTGCCCGGATAAACCCACAAATGTTGATGTCTCCTTGCTTTTGTTTGTTTTTAATTCAATTTATATTTATTATTAGAGTAATATTCCATTGTGTACGTGGACCACTTCTTCTTGGTGCATTCCTTGGTTGATGGACATTTTCATTGCTTCCAAGTGCTGGCTATGGTAAATATTGCTGGCGTACAGGTTTGCCAGCCTGTGATTTTTGATTCTCATTTTCTCAGGTGATAGGCCAAGCAGTGGTTGTGATTGATTGACTGGTAGCTCAATGTTTCCCTTTTCAAAGCACCTACGTTGTGTTTTCATTAGTGGCTCTTTACATGCCCCCCCTTACAACCGAGGGTACGCATTTCTCCACACTCCCTTCACCGTTTATTTTTGGCAGCATTTTTCCTAATGGCCATTCTGATTGCTGTGAGCTGATAGGTTTTTGTAATATGGGTATGCATGACATTAAAATTTTTAAATTCATCATATTCCTACGCCTTTTTCTTTTCTCTTTAAAAGAAAAAACCGTAAGTATAATAGAGCTCTTGAAATTGACTTCTTCGAAGGTTGCCCTCTTTTGAATTTTTTGGTCGATTTTTGACCCCAGAAATTTTTTGGAGGGCAGGTGTCATTTACAGAACTGCAAGTTGGTGAAAATTTAGTGACCTTTTGCAGTGGGTTCAAAGCTGCTGTTGTGGGAAACGTCCACAAGGAGGTAGCTTTTCTCCATTCCCCAATCTGGGTACTAGGGCAGCAGAGCCCTTCTGGAAGTCATTGTCCTAGGTTGTAAATTAGAATGGAATTTGCCAGGAGAAATCCCCATAAGTTTATGTCTCATTACTTCTTCTTGGTTTTTAAAATTTTTTTAATCTGGGTAAAGTTTAGAATATTGTTTGTCCTAGGTGTACACCATCTGGTCCATTTGTACATTATGTATGTCTATTAATGTACAGATCCTCTTCCCATGTAAAATATTACAGTGTTCCATCGACCTCCCTTGCTATATGTTCGGTCTTTTTGATACATGTATATAATATGTATTTGTATATGTATAGTAACACTAATCCTCATTTCTCAATTTCCCCCCTCCTTTCCTTTTAGATGAGCATAGTTTGTTTTGTTTTCTAAGCCTGTGAGTGTCTTTCTCTTTGGAAATATGTTCATCTGTGTCAGTTATTAGTTAATACCATAAGTGATATTATAGGCTATAGGTCTTTTGCTTTCCGACCTACTTCATGTTTTGTGATTATCTCCAGGCTCATCTGTGGTGCCTCAAAGAGCAGCGCTTCAGTGTTTTCCGTGGCTAATATTCCATTGTGTACATGGACCACTTCTTCTTGGTGCATTCCTCTGTTGATGGACATTTTCCTTGCTTCCAAGTGTTGCCTATGGTAAATATTGCTGGAGGGCAGGATTGCCAGCCTGTGATTTTTGATTTTCATTTTCTCAGGTGATAGACCCAGCAGTGGTTATGATTGATTGACTGGTATGGTAGCTCAACGTTTACCTTTTCAAGGCACCTCAATTGTGCTGTCATTAGTGGCTCTTACCACGTCCCCCTTAGAATCGAGGGTACGCACTTCTCCACAATCACGTCAGCATTTCTTGTTTGCAGCATATTTGTTGATGGCCATTCTGACTGGTGTGAGCTGATAGGTGTTTGTAATTTGGGTTTACATGTCTGTAAAAATTCCTACAATTCATCATTTTTCCACGCCTTTTTCTTTTCTGTTAAAAGAAAAAAGAACAAAAGTGTGAGTATAATATACCTCTTCAAATTTTCTTTTTGGAAGGTTGCACTCTAGAATTTTTTGGTCGATTTTCGACCTCAGTATTTTTTGGAGGGCAGGTGTCATTTACAGACCTGCAATTGGTGAATATTTAGTGACCTTTTGCAGTGGGTTTAAAGCTGCTGTGGTGGGAAACGGCCACAAGGATGCAGCATTTCTCCATTCCCAAATCTGGGTACTAGGGCAGCAGAGCCGTTCTGGAAGTCGTTTGCCTAGGTTGTAAATTTGAATGGAATGTGCCAGGAAAACCCCCCATAAGTTTATGTCTCATTACTCCTAGTTCGTTGTTTTAATTTTTTCAATTGGGGTAATGGTTAGAATGTTGCTTGTCCAAGGTTTACACACTCTGGTTCATCTACATATTCTATATACCTATTTATGTAGAGATCCTCTTCCCCTGTAAATTATTACACAGTGTCCCGTAAACCTTCCTTGCTATATGGTCGGTCTTTTTGATATATGTATATAATATGTATTTGTATACATATGGTAACGCTAATCTTCATTTATCCATTCCCCCCACCTTTCCTTTTAGATAAGCATAGTTTTTTTTTAATAAGTCTGTGATTGACTTTCTCTGTGGAAATATGTTCATTTGTGTCAGTTATTAGATAACGCCTATAAGTGATATCATAGGATATAGGACTTCTGCTTTCCGACTTACCTCATGTTCTGTGATTATCTCCAAGATCATCTATGGTGCCTCAAAGAGCAGTGTTTCATTGTTTTCCATGGCTAGTATTCATTGTGTACATGGACCACTTCTTCTTTATCCTTTCATCTGTTGATGGACATTTTGGTTGCTTCACTGTCTTGGCTATGGTGAATAAGGCTGCAGTGCAGCTTTTGCAGCCCGGGTCTTCTTCATTCTGGTCTTCTCAGGTGAGAGGCCCATTGGTGCGCCTGCTGGATTGAATGGTACCTCAATTTTTCCTTTTCAACGCAGCTCCTTTCTGTTCTCATTATTAGCGTTTAACCCTTTTGCATCTCACCAGCAGCTAGAGGGTACACAGTTCTCTAAAACCTCTTCAGCATTTATTGTTTGTAGACTTTTTGCCAATGGTCAGTCGACTGGTGTGAGTTGAAAACTTTTTGTAGATTAGATTGCATGAGTCTAATACTTCCTGAGGTGGAGCTTTTATCCATTTTCCTTTCTTTAAAAAGAGAGTGAGTAAAACTTACCTCTTCATACTATCTTCTTGAAAATTTGGCCTGTTTTGAATTTTTTGTATCCATTCCCTACCTCAGCACAATTTTGAGGGCAGGTGTCCTTTACAGCCCTGAGTCCTTGTGAATGGTAAGTGACCATTAGCTGTGGGTTAAAAGCTGCTCTTGCGGGAATCGGCCACAAGGCGGCAGCATTTCTCCTTTACCAAATCTGGTTTCTAGGGCAACAGAGCCTTACTGGAAGTGGTGTTCTAGGTTGTAAATTAGAATGGAATGTGCGAGGAAAAAGCCCTTTAAGTTTATGTCTCATTACTTCTTGTTGGTATTTTGAACTTAATTTTTATTTTTTATCACAGCAAACTTGATTACAATGTTTTGTTTGTTCTAGGTGTGCAAGATGTGGTTCTTTCACACATATGCATATATCTATTCTTCGGATCCTTTTCCCATGTAGGTTATGACACAATGTTGAGTAGTCTTCTCTTGGTATTGCGTAGGTCTTTGGTGATTATATATTTCACATGTGTTTGTATCTCTCTGTTAACCTCAATATGGTAATGTATCCAATCCTCACACCTTTCCATTTGGGGAACCATAAGTTTTTTTAATGAATCTATGATAGTGTTTCTCTGTGGAAATATCTTTGTTTGTATCATTTTTTAGGTAACACCTATATGTGATATGATAGGATATGTGTCTTTCGCTTTCTCACTTACTCCAAGTTGCGTGATTACTTCTAGACTCATCTATGGTGCTGCAAATGGCATTGTTTCATTTTTTCACTAGCTCTTATTCCATCTGTACAGGTAGCAGTACTTCTTTGTCCACCCATCTGTCGGTGGACTTTTTGGTTACTTCCATATCTTGGCTATTGTAATACTATGCAATGTAGATTTGCGTGCCTGTGTCCTTCCAATTCTCTCTTCTTCGTTTATAGGTCTAGGCATAGGTCTGCTAGATCATATGGTAGCTCAATGGTTACCTTTTAAAGGCACCTCTATTCTGTTCTCCTTAGTGGCTCTTTCCAGGTTACGTCCCACTTAAAGTGGAGGGTATGTATTTCTTCCCAGCACCTTCAGCATTTATTCTTTGTAGTTTTTGCTGATGGTTATTCTGAGTGGTGTGAGCTGATACCTCTTTGTGGTTGAATTTGCATGTGTCTCATAATGTGTTGAAATTGAGCTTTAAGACATGTCCTTTTAATTTTTCCAGCTGTGATTAGAGCTTATTTCTTCAAAGTGTTTTCTTAAAGTATGTGTCACCATTTGAAATATTTTGGCCATTATCTCCCTCAAGACATTTTGAGGGCAGGTTTCATTTACAGCCCTGAAGTACTTGTTCATATGAAGTGACCATTAGCTCAGGCTTTAAACCTGCTTTTGCAGGTAATGGCCAGAGAGCGGCAGCCTTTCTACGTTCCCCATGCTGGTACTAGGGAAACAGACCTACCGGCCAGTGGTGTTCTTCGGTTATAAATTAGAGTGCAATGTGCCCGGATAAACCCACAAATGTTGATGTCTCCTTGCTTTTGTTTGTTTTTAATTCAATTTATATTTATTATTAGAGTAATATTCCATTGTGTACGTGGACCACTTCTTCTTGGTGCATTCCTCGGTTGATGGACATTTTCATTGCTTCCAAGTGCTGGCTATGGTAAATATTGCTGGCGTACAGGTTTGCCAGCCTGTGATTTTTGATTCTCATTTTCTCAGGTGATAGGCCAAGCAGTGGTTGTGATTGATTGACTGGTAGCTCAATGTTTCCCTTTTCAAAGCACCTACGTTGTGTTTTCATTAGTGGCTCTTTACATGCCCCCCCTTACAACCGAGGGTACGCATTTCTCCACACTCCCTTCACCGTTTATTTTTGGCAGCATTTTTCCTAATGGCCATTCTGATTGCTGTGAGCTGATAGGTTTTTGTAATATGGGTATGCATGACATTAAAATTTTTAAATTCATCATATTCCTACGCCTTTTTCTTTTCTCTTAAAAGAAAAAAACCGTAAGTATAATACAGCTCTTGAAATTGACTTCTTCGAAGGTTGCCCTCTTTTGAATTTTTTGGTCGATTTTTGACCCCAGAAATTTTTTGGAGGGCAGGTGTCATTTACAGAACTGCAAGTTGGTGAAAATTTAGTGACCTTTTGCAGTGGGTTCAAAGCTGCTGTTGTGGGAAACGTCCACAAGGAGGTAGCTTTTCTCCATTCCCCAATCTGGGTACTAGGGCAGCAGAGCCCTTCTGGAAGTCATTGTCCTAGGTTATAAATTAGAATGGAATTTGCCAGGAGAAATCCCCATAAGTTTATGTCTCATTACTTCTTCTTGGTTTTTAAAATTTTTTTAATCTGGGTAAAGTTTAGAATATTGTTTGTCCTAGGTGTACACCATCTGGTCCTTTTGTACATTATGTATGTCTATTAATGTACAGATCCTCTTCCCATGTAAAATATTACAGTGTTGATCGACCTCCCTTGCTATATGTTCGGTCTTTTTGATACATGTATATAATATGTATTTGTATATGTATAGTAACACTAATCCTCATTTCTCAATTTCCCCCCTCCTTTCCTTTTAGATGAGCATAGTTTGTTTTGTTTTCTAAGCCTGTGAGTGTCTTTCTCTTTGGAAATATGTTCATCTGTGTCAGTTATTAGTTAATACCATAAGTGATATTATAGGCTATAGGTCTTTTGCTTTCCGACCTACTTCATGTTTTGTGATTATCTCCAGGCTCATCTGTGGTGCCTCAAAGAGCAGCGCTTCAGTGTTTTCCATGGCTAATATTCCATTGTGTACATGGACCACTTCTTCTTGGTGCATTCCTCTGTTGATGGACATTTTCCTTGCTTCCAAGTGTTGCCTATGGTAAATATTGCTGGAGGGCAGGATTGCCAGCCTGTGATTTGTGATTTTCATTTTCTCAGGTGATAGACCCAGCAGTGGTTATGATTGATTGACTGGTATGGTAGCTCAACGTTTACCTTTTCAAGGCACCTCAATTGTGCTTTCATTAGTGGCTCTTACCACGTCCCCCTTAGAATCGAGGGTACGCACTTCTCCACAATCACGTCAGCATTTCTTGTTTGCAGCATATTTGTTGATGGCCATTCTGACTGGTGTGAGCTGATAGGTGTTTGTAATTTGGGTTTACATGTCTGTAAAAATTCCTACAATTCATCATTTTTCCACGCCTTTTTCTTTTCTGTTAAAAGAAAAAAGAACAAAAGTGTGAGTATAATATACCTCTTCAAATTTTCTTTTTGGAAGGTTGCACTCTAGAATTTTTTGGTCGATTTTCGACCTCAGTATTTTTTGGAGGGCAGGTGTCATTTACAGACCTGCAATTGGTGAATATTTAGTGACCTTTTGCAGTGGGTTTAAAGCTGCTGTGGTGGGAAACGGCCACAAGGATGCAGCATTTCTCCATTCCCAAATCTGGGTACTAGGGCAGCAGAGCCGTTCTGGAAGTCGTTTGCCTAGGTTGTAAATTTGAATGGAATGTGCCAGGAAAACCCCCCATAAGTTTATGTCTCATTACTCCTAGTTCGTTGTTTTAATTTTTTCAATTGGGGTAATGGTTAGAATGTTGCTTGTCCAAGGTGTACACAGTCTGGTTCATCTACATATTCTATATACCTATTTATGTAGAGATCCTCTTCCCCTGTAAATTATTACAGAGTGTTCCGTAAACCTTCCTTGCTATATGGTCGGTCTTTTTGATATATGTATATAATATGTATTTGTATACATATGGTAACGCTAATCTTCATTTATCCATTCCCCCCACCTTTCCTTTTAGGTAAGCATAGTTTTTTTTTAATAAGTCTGTGATTGACTTTCTCTGTGGAAATATGTTCATTTGTGTCAGTTATTAGATAACGCCTATAAGTGATATCATAGGATATAGGACTTCTGCTTTCCGACTTACCTCATGTTCTGTGATTATCTCCAAGATCATCTATGGTGCCTCAAAGAGCAGTGTTTCATTGTTTTCCATGGCTAGTATTCATTGTGTACATGGACCACTTCTTCTTTATCCTTTCATCTGTTGATGGACATTTTGGTTGCTTCACTGTCTTGGCTATGGTGAATAAGGCTGCAGTGCAGTTTTTGCAGCCCGGGTCTTCTTCATTCTGGTCTTCTCAGGTGAGAGGCCCATTGGTGCGTCTGCTGGATTGAATGGTACCTCAATTTTTCCTTTTCAACGCAGCTCCTTTCTGTTCTCATTATTAGCGTTTAACCCTTTTGCATCTCACCAGCAGCTAGAGGGTACACAGTTCTCTAAAACCTCTTCAGCATTTATTGTTTGTAGACTTTTTGCCAATGGTCAGTCGACTGGTGTGAGTTGAAAACTTTTTGTAGATTAGATTGCATGAGTCTAATACTTCCTGAGGTGGAGCTTTTATCCATTTTCCTTTCTTTAATAAGAGAGTGAGTAAAACTTACCTCTTCATACTATCTTCTTGAAAATTTGGCCTGTTTTGAATTTTTTGTATCCATTCCCTACCTCAGCACAATTTTGAGGGCAGGTGTCCTTTACAGCCCTGAGTCCTTGTGAATGGTAAGTGACCATTAGCTGTGGGTTAAAAGCTGCTCTTGCGGGAATCGGCCACAAGGCGGCAGCATTTCTCCTTTACCAAATCTGGTTTCTAGGGCAACAGAGCCTTACTGGAAGTGGTGTTCTAGGTTGTAAATTAGAATGGAATGTGCGAGGAAAAAGCCCTTTAAGTTTATGTCTCATTACTTCTTGTTGGTATTTTGAACTTAATTTTTATTTCTTATCACAGCAAACTTGATTACAATGTTTTGTTTGTTCTAGGTGTGCAAGATGTGGTTCTTTCACACATATGCATATATCTATTCTTCGGATCCTTTTCCCATGTAGGTTATGACACAATGTTGAGTAGTCTTCTCTTGGTATTGCGTAGGTCTTTGGTGATTATATATTTCACATGTGTTTGTATCTCTCTGTTAACCTCAATATGGTAATGTATCCAATCCTCACACCTTTCCATTTGGTGAACCATAAGTTTTTTTAATGAATCTATGATAGTGTTTCTCTGTGGAAATATCTTTTGTTTGTATCATTTTTTAGGTAACACCTATATGTGATATGATAGGATATGTGTCTTTCGCTTTCTCACTTACTCCAAGTTGCGTGATTACTTCTAGACTCATCTATGGTGCTGCAAATGGCATTGTTTCATTTTTTCACTAGCTCTTATTCCATCTGTACAGGTAGCAGTACTTCTTTGTCCACCCATCTGTCGGTGGACTTTTTGGTTACTTCCATATCTTGGCTATTGTAATACTATGCAATGTAGATTTGCGTGCCTGTGTCCTTCCAATTCTCTCTTCTTCGTTTATAGGTCTAGGCATAGGTCTGCTAGATCATATGGTAGCTCAATGGTTACCTTTTAAAGGCACCTCTATTCTGTTCTCCTTAGTGGCTCTTTCCAGGTTACGTCCCACTTAAAGTGGAGGGTATGTATTTCTTCCCAGCACCTTCAGCATTTATTCTTTGTAGTTTTTGCTGATGGTTATTCTGAGTGGTGTGAGCTGATACCTCTTTGTGGTTGAATTTGCATGTGTCTCATAATGTGTTGAAATTGAGCTTTAAGACATGTCCTTTTAATTTTTCCAGCTGTGATTAGAGCTTATTTCTTCAAAGTGTTTTCTTAAAGTATGTGTCACCATTTGAAATATTTTGGCCATTATCTCCCTCAAGACATTTTGAGGGCAGGTTTCATTTACAGCCCTGAAGTACTTGTTCATATGAAGTGACCATTAGCTCAGGCTTTAAACCTGCTTTTGCAGGTAATGGCCAGAGAGCGGCAGCCTTTCTACGTTCCCCATGCTGGTACTAGGGAAACAGACCTACCGGCCAGTGGTGTTCTTCGGTTATAAATTAGAGTGCAATGTGCCCGGATAAACCCACAAATGTTGATGTCTCCTTGCTTTTGTTTGTTTTTAATTCAATTTATATTTATTATTAGAGTAATATTCCATTGTGTACGTGGACCACTTCTTCTTGGTGCATTCCTCGGTTGATGGACATTTTCATTGCTTCCAAGTGCTGGCTATGGTAAATATTGCTGGCGTACAGGTTTGCCAGCCTGTGATTTTTGATTCTCATTTTCTCAGGTGATAGGCCAAGCAGTGGTTGTGATTGATTGACTGGTAGCTCAATGTTTCCCTTTTCAAAGCACCTACGTTGTGTTTTCATTAGTGGCTCTTTACATGCCCCCCCTTACAACCGAGGGTACGCATTTCTCCACACTCCCTTCACCGTTTATTTTTGGCAGCATTTTTCCTAATGGCCATTCTGATTGCTGTGAGCTGATAGGTTTTTGTAATATGGGTACGCATGACATTAAAATTTTTAAATTCATCATATTCCTATGCCTTTTTCTTTTCTCTTTAAAAGAAAAAACCGTAAGTATAATAGAGCTCTTGAAATTGACTTCTTCGAAGGTTGCCCTCTTTTGAATTTTTTGGTCGATTTTTGACCCCAGAAATTTTTTGGAGGGCAGGTGTCATTTACAGAACTGCAAGTTGGTGAAAATTTAGTGACCTTTTGCAGTGGGTTCAAAGCTGCTGTTGTGGGAAACGTCCACAAGGAGGTAGCTTTTCTCCATTCCCCAATCTGGGTACTAGGGCAGCAGAGCCCTTCTGGAAGTCATTGTCCTAGGTTGTAAATTAGAATGGAATTTGCCAGGAGAAATCCCCATAAGTTTATGTCTCATTACTTCTTCTTGGTTTTTAAAATTTTTTTAATCTGGGTAAAGTTTAGAATATTGTTTGTCCTAGGTGTACACCATCTGGTCCATTTGTACATTATGTATGTCTATTAATGTACAGATCCTCTTCCCATGTAAAATATTACAGTGTTCCATCGACCTCCCTTGCTATATGTTCGGTCTTTTTGATACATGTATATAATATGTATTTGTATATGTATAGTAACACTAATCCTCATTTCTCAATTTCCCCCCTCCTTTCCTTTTAGATGAGCATAGTTTGTTTTGTTTTCTAAGCCTGTGAGTGTCTTTCTCTTTGGAAATATGTTCATCTGTGTCAGTTATTAGTTAATACCATAAGTGATATTATAGGCTATAGGTCTTTTGCTTTCCGACCTACTTCATGTTTTGTGATTATCTCCAGGCTCATCTGTGGTGCCTCAAAGAGCAGCGCTTCAGTGTTTTCCGTGGCTAATATTCCATTGTGTACATGGACCACTTCTTCTTGGTGCATTCCTCTGTTGATGGACATTTTCCTTGCTTCCAAGTGTTGCCTATGGTAAATATTGCTGGAGGGCAGGATTGCCAGCCTGTGATTTTTGATTTTCCTTTTCTCAGGTGATAGACCCAGCAGTGGTTATGATTGATTGACTGGTATGGTAGCTCAACGTTTACCTTTTCAAGGCACCTCAATTGTGCTTTCATTAGTGGCTCTTACCACGTCCCCCTTAGAATCGAGGGTACGCACTTCTCCACAATCACGTCAGCATTTCTTGTTTGCAGCATATTTGTTGATGGCCATTCTGACTGGTGTGAGCTGATAGGTGTTTGTAATTTGGGTTTACATGTCTGTAAAAATTCCTACAATTCATCATTTTTCCACGCTTTTTTCTTTTCTGTTAAAAGAAAAAAGAACAAAAGTGTGAGTATAATATACCTCTTCAAATTTTCTTTTTGGAAGGTTTCACTCTAGAATTTTTTGGTCGATTTTCGACCTCAGTATTTTTTGGAGGGCAGGTGTCATTTACAGACCTGCAATTGGTGAATATTTAGTGACCTTTTGCAGTGGGTTTAAAGCTGCTGTGGTGGGAAACGGCCACAAGGATGCAGCATTTCTCCATTCCCAAATCTGGGTACTAGGGCAGCAGAGCCGTTCTGGAAGTCGTTTGCCTAGGTTGTAAATTTGAATGGAATGTGCCAGGAAAACCCCCCATAAGTTTATGTCTCATTACTCCTAGTTCGTTGTTTTAATTTTTTCAATTGGGGTAATGGTTAGAATGTTGCTTGTCCAAGGTGTACACAGTCTGGTTCATCTACATATTCTATATACCTATTTATGTAGAGATCCTCTTCCCCTGTAAATTATTACAGAGTGTTCCGTAAACCTTCCTTGCTATATGGTCGGTCTTTTTGATATATGTATATAATATGTATTTGTATACATATGGTAACGCTAATCTTCATTTATCCATTCCCCCCACCTTTCCTTTTAGGTAAGCATAGTTTTTTTTTAATAAGTCTGTGATTGACTTTCTCTGTGGAAATATGTTCATTTGTGTCAGTTATTAGATAACGCCTATAAGTGATATCATAGGATATAGGACTTCTGCTTTCCGACTTACCTCATGTTCTGTGATTATCTCCAAGATCATCTATGGTGCCTCAAAGAGCAGTGTTTCATTGTTTTCCATGGCTAGTATTCATTGTGTACATGGACCACTTCTTCTTTATCCTTTCATCTGTTGATGGACATTTTGGTTGCTTCACTGTCTTGGCTATGGTGAATAAGGCTGCAGTGCAGTTTTTGCAGCCCGGGTCTTCTTCATTCTGGTCTTCTCAGGTGAGAGGCCCATTGGTGCGTCTGCTGGATTGAATGGTACCTCAATTTTTCCTTTTCAACGCAGCTCCTTTCTGTTCTCATTATTAGCGTTTAACCCTTTTGCATCTCACCAGCAGCTAGAGGGTACACAGTTCTCTAAAACCTCTTCAGCATTTATTGTTTGTAGACTTTTTGCCAATGGTCAGTCGACTGGTGTGAGTTGAAAACTTTTTGTAGATTAGATTGCATGAGTCTAATACTTCCTGAGGTGGAGCTTTTATCCATTTTCCTTTCTTTAATAAGAGAGTGAGTAAAACTTACCTCTTCATACTATCTTCTTGAAAATTTGGCCTGTTTTGAATTTTTTGTATCCATTCCCTACCTCAGCACAATTTTGAGGGCAGGTGTCCTTTACAGCCCTGAGTCCTTGTGAATGGTAAGTGACCATTAGCTGTGGGTTAAAAGCTGCTCTTGCGGGAATCGGCCACAAGGCGGCAGCATTTCTCCTTTACCAAATCTGGTTTCTAGGGCAACAGAGCCTTACTGGAAGTGGTGTTCTAGGTTGTAAATTAGAATGGAATGTGCGAGGAAAAAGCCCTTTAAGTTTATGTCTCATTACTTCTTGTTGGTATTTTGAACTTAATTTTTATTTTTTATCACAGCAAACTTGATTACAATGTTTTGTTTGTTCTAGGTGTGCAAGATGTGGTTCTTTCACACATATGCATATATCTATTCTTCGGATCCTTTTCCCATGTAGGTTATGACACAATGTTGAGTAGTCTTCTCTTGGTATTGCGTAGGTCTTTGGTGATTATATATTTCACATGTGTTTGTATCTCTCTGTTAACCTCAATATGGTAATGTATCCAATCCTCACACCTTTCCATTTGGTGAACCATAAGTTTTTTTAATGAATCTATGATAGTGTTTCTCTGTGGAAATATCTTTTGTTTGTATCATTTTTTAGGTAACACCTATATGTGATATGATAGGATATGTGTCTTTCGCTTTCTCACTTACTCCAAGTTGCGTGATTACTTCTAGACTCATCTATGGTGCTGCAAATGGCATTGTTTCATTTTTTCACTAGCTCTTATTCCATCTGTACAGGTAGCAGTACTTCTTTGTCCACCCATCTGTCGGTGGACTTTTTGGTTACTTCCATATCTTGGCTATTGTAATACTATGCAATGTAGATTTGCGTGCCTGTGTCCTTCCAATTCTCTCTTCTTCGTTTATAGGTCTAGGCATAGGTCTGCTAGATCATATGGTAGCTCAATGGTTACCTTTTAAAGGCACCTCTATTCTGTTCTCCTTAGTGGCTCTTTCCAGGTTACGTCCCACTTAAAGTGGAGGGTATGTATTTCTTCCCAGCACCTTCAGCATTTATTCTTTGTAGTTTTTGCTGATGGTTATTCTGAGTGGTGTGAGCTGATACCTCTTTGTGGTTGAATTTGCATGTGTCTCATAATGTGTTGAAATTGAGCTTTAAGACATGTCCTTTTAATTTTTCCAGCTGTGATTAGAGCTTATTTCTTCAAAGTGTTTTCTTAAAGTATGTGTCACCATTTGAAATATTTTGGCCATTATCTCCCTCAAGACATTTTGAGGGCAGGTTTCATTTACAGCCCTGAAGTACTTGTTCATATGAAGTGACCATTAGCTCAGGCTTTAAACCTGCTTTTGCAGGTAATGGCCAGAGAGCGGCAGCCTTTCTACGTTCCCCATGCTGGTACTAGGGAAACAGACCTACCGGCCAGTGGTGTTCTTCGGTTATAAATTAGAGTGCAATGTGCCCGGATAAACCCACAAATGTTGATGTCTCCTTGCTTTTGTTTGTTTTTAATTTAATTTATATTTATTATTAGAGTAATATTCCATTGTGTACGTGGACCACTTCTTCTTGGTGCATTCCTCGGTTGATGGACATTTTCATTGCTTCCAAGTGCTGGCTATGGTAAATATTGCTGGCGTACAGGTTTGCCAGCCTGTGATTTTTGATTCTCATTTTCTCAGGTGATAGGCCAAGCAGTGGTTGTGATTGATTGACTGGTAGCTCAATGTTTCCCTTTTCAAAGCACCTACGTTGTGTTTTCATTAGTGGCTCTTTACATGCCCCCCCTTACAACCGAGGGTACGCATTTCTCCACACTCCCTTCACCGTTTATTTTTGGCAGCATTTTTCCTAATGGCCATTCTGATTGCTGTGAGCTGATAGGTTTTTGTAATATGGGTATGCATGACATTAAAATTTTTAAATTCATCATATTCCTATGCCTTTTTCTTTTCTCTTTAAAAGAAAAAAACGTAAGTATAATAGAGCTCTTGAAATTGACTTCTTCGAAGGTTGCCCTCTTTTGAATTTTTTGGTCGATTTTTGACCCCAGAAATTTTTTGGAGGGCAGGTGTCATTTACAGAACTGCAAGTTGGTGAAAATTTAGTGACCTTTTGCAGTGGGTTCAAAGCTGCTGTTGTGGGAAACGTCCACAAGGAGGTAGCTTTTCTCCATTCCCCAATCTGGGTACTAGGGCAGCAGAGCCCTTCTGGAAGTCATTGTCCTAGGTTGTAAATTAGAATGGAATTTGCCAGGAGAAATCCCCATAAGTTTATGTCTCATTACTTCTTCTTGGTTTTTAAAATTTTTTTAATCTGGGTAAAGTTTAGAATATTGTTTGTCCTAGGTGTACACCATCTGGTCCATTTGTACATTATGTATGTCTATTAATGTACAGATCCTCTTCCCATGTAAAATATTACAGTGTTCCATCGACCTCCCTTGCTATATGTTCGGTCTTTTTGATACATGTATATAATATGTATTTGTATATGTATAGTAACACTAATCCTCATTTCTCAATTTCCCCCCTCCTTTCCTTTTAGATGAGCATAGTTTGTTTTGTTTTCTAAGCCTGTGAGTGTCTTTCTCTTTGGAAATATGTTCATCTGTGTCAGTTATTAGTTAATACCATAAGTGATATTATAGGCTATAGGTCTTTTGCTTTCCGACCTACTTCATGTTTTGTGATTATCTCCAGGCTCATCTGTGGTGCCTCAAAGAGCAGCGCTTCAGTGTTTTCCGTGGCTAATATTCCATTGTGTACATGGACCACTTCTTCTTGGTGCATTCCTCTGTTGATGGACATTTTCCTTGCTTCCAAGTGTTGCCTATGGTAAATATTGCTGGAGGGCAGGATTGCCAGCCTGTGATTTTTGATTTTCATTTTCTCAGGTGATAGACCCAGCAGTGGTTATGATTGATTGACTGGTATGGTAGCTCAACGTTTACCTTTTCAAGGCACCTCAATTGTGCTTTCATTAGTGGCTCTTACCACGTCCCCCTTAGAATCGAGGGTACGCACTTCTCCACAATCACGTCAGCATTTCTTGTTTGCAGCATATTTGTTGATGGCCATTCTGACTGGTGTGAGCTGATAGGTGTTTGTAATTTGGGTTTACATGTCTGTAAAAATTCCTACAATTCATCATTTTTCCACGCTTTTTTCTTTTCTGTTAAAAGAAAAAAGAACAAAAGTGTGAGTATAATATACCTCTTCAAATTTTCTTTTTGGAAGGTTTCACTCTAGAATTTTTTGGTCGATTTTCGACCTCAGTATTTTTTGGAGGGCAGGTGTCATTTACAGACCTGCAATTGGTGAATATTTAGTGACCTTTTGCAGTGGGTTTAAAGCTGCTGTGGTGGGAAACGGCCACAAGGATGCAGCATTTCTCCATTCCCAAATCTGGGTACTAGGGCAGCAGAGCCGTTCTGGAAGTCGTTTGCCTAGGTTGTAAATTTGAATGGAATGTGCCAGGAAAACCCCCCATAAGTTTATGTCTCATTACTCCTAGTTCGTTGTTTTAATTTTTTCAATTGGGGTAATGGTTAGAATGTTGCTTGTCCAAGGTGTACACACTCTGGTTCATCTACATATTCTATATACCTATTTATGTAGAGATCCTCTTCCCCTGTAAATTATTACAGAGTGTTCCGTAAACCTTCCTTGCTATATGGTCGGTCTTTTTGATATATGTATATAATATGTATTTGTATACATATGGTAACGCTAATCTTCATTTATCCATTCCCCCCACCTTTCCTTTTAGGTAAGCATAGTTTTTTTTTTAATAAGTCTGTGATTGACTTTCTCTGTGGAAATATGTTCATTTGTGTCAGTTATTAGATAACGCCTATAAGTGATATCATAGGATATAGGACTTCTGCTTTCCGACTTACCTCATGTTCTGTGATTATCTCCAAGATCATCTATGGTGCCTCAAAGAGCAGTGTTTCATTGTTTTCCATGGCTAGTATTCATTGTGTACATGGACCACTTCTTCTTTATCCTTTCATCTGTTGATGGACATTTTGGTTGCTTCACTGTCTTGGCTATGGTGAATAAGGCTGCAGTGCAGTTTTTGCAGCCCGGGTCTTCTTCATTCTGGTCTTCTCAGGTGAGAGGCCCATTGGTGCGCCTGCTGGATTGAATGGTACCTCAATTTTTCCTTTTCAACGCAGCTCCTTTCTGTTCTCATTATTAGCGTTTAACCCTTTGGCATCTCACCAGCAGCTAGAGGGTACACAGTTCTCTAAAACCTCTTCAGCATTTATTGTTTGTAGACTTTTTGCCAATGGTCAGTCGACTGGTGTGAGTTGAAAACTTTTTGTAGATTAGATTGCATGAGTCTAATACTTCCTGAGGTGGAGCTTTTATCCATTTTCCTTTCTTTAATAAGAGAGTGAGTAAAACTTACCTCTTCATACTATCTTCTTGAAAATTTGGCCTGTTTTGAATTTTTTGTATCCATTCCCTACCTCAGCACAATTTTGAGGGCAGGTGTCCTTTACAGCCCTGAGTCCTTGTGAATGGTAAGTGACCATTAGCTGTGGGTTAAAAGCTGCTCTTGCGGGAATCGGCCACAAGGCGGCAGCATTTCTCCTTTACCAAATCTGGTTTCTAGGGCAACAGAGCCTTACTGGAAGTGGTGTTCTAGGTTGTAAATTAGAATGGAATGTGCGAGGAAAAAGCCCTTTAAGTTTATGTCTCATTACTTCTTGTTGGTATTTTGAACTTAATTTTTATTTTTTATCACAGCAAACTTGATTACAATGTTTTGTTTGTTCTAGGTGTGCAAGATGTGGTTCTTTCACACATATGCATATATCTATTCTTCGGATCCTTTTCCCATGTAGGTTATGACACAATGTTGAGTAGTCTTCTCTTGGTATTGCGTAGGTCTTTGGTGATTATATATTTCACATGTGTTTGTATCTCTCTGTTAACCTCAATATGGTAATGTATCCAATCCTCACACCTTTCCATTTGGTGAACCATAAGTTTTTTTAATGAATCTATGATAGTGTTTCTCTGTGGAAATATCTTTTGTTTGTATCATTTTTTAGGTAACACCTATATGTGATATGATAGGATATGTGTCTTTCGCTTTCTCACTTACTCCAAGTTGCGTGATTACTTCTAGACTCATCTATGGTGCTGCAAATGGCATTGTTTCATTTTTTCACTAGCTCTTATTCCATCTGTACAGGTAGCAGTACTTCTTTGTCCACCCATCTGTCGGTGGACTTTTTGGTTACTTCCATATCTTGGCTATTGTAATACTATGCAATGTAGATTTGCGTGCCTGTGTCCTTCCAATTCTCTCTTCTTCGTTTATAGGTCTAGGCATAGGTCTGCTAGATCATATGGTAGCTCAATGGTTACCTTTTAAAGGCACCTCTATTCTGTTCTCCTTAGTGGCTCTTTCCAGGTTACGTCCCACTTAAAGTGGAGGGTATGTATTTCTTCCCAGCACCTTCAGCATTTATTCTTTGTAGTTTTTGCTGATGGTTATTCTGAGTGGTGTGAGCTGATACCTCTTTGTGGTTGAATTTGCATGTGTCTCATAATGTGTTGAAATTGAGCTTTAAGACATGTCCTTTTAATTTTTCCAGCTGTGATTAGAGCTTATTTCTTCAAAGTGTTTTCTTAAAGTATGTGTCACCATTTGAAATATTTTGGCCATTATCTCCCTCAAGACATTTTGAGGGCAGGTTTCATTTACAGCCCTGAAGTACTTGTTCATATGAAGTGACCATTAGCTCAGGCTTTAAACCTGCTTTTGCAGGTAATGGCCAGAGAGCGGCAGCCTTTCTACGTTCCCCATGCTGGTACTAGGGAAACAGACCTACCGGCCAGTGGTGTTCTTCGGTTATAAATTAGAGTGCAATGTGCCCGGATAAACCCACAAATGTTGATGTCTCCTTGCTTTTGTTTGTTTTTAATTCAATTTATATTTATTATTAGAGTAATATTCCATTGTGTACGTGGACCACTTCTTCTTGGTGCATTCCTCGGTTGATGGACATTTTCATTGCTTCCAAGTGCTGGCTATGGTAAATATTGCTGGCGTACAGGTTTGCCAGCCTGTGATTTTTGATTCTCATTTTCTCAGGTGATAGGCCACGCAGTGGTTGTGATTGATTGACTGGTAGCTCAATGTTTCCCTTTTCAAAGCACCTACGTTGTGTTTTCATTAGTGGCTCTTTACATGCCCCCCCTTACAACCGAGGGTACGCATTTCTCCACACTCCCTTCACCGTTTATTTTTGGCAGCATTTTTCCTAATGGCCATTCTGATTGCTGTGAGCTGATAGGTTTTTGTAATATGGGTACGCATGACATTAAAATTTTTAAATTCATCATATTCCTATGCCTTTTTCTTTTCTCTTTAAAAGAAAAAACCGTAAGTATAATAGAGCTCTTGAAATTGACTTCTTCGAAGGTTGCCCTCTTTTGAATTTTTTGGTCGATTTTTGACCCCAGAAATTTTTTGGAGGGCAGGTGTCATTTACAGAACTGCAAGTTGGTGAAAATTTAGTGACCTTTTGCAGTGGGTTCAAAGCTGCTGTTGTGGGAAACGTCCACAAGGAGGTAGCTTTTCTCCATTCCCCAATCTGGGTACTAGGGCAGCAGAGCCCTTCTGGAAGTCATTGTCCTAGGTTGTAAATTAGAATGGAATTTGCCAGGAGAAATCCCCATAAGTTTATGTCTCATTACTTCTTCTTGGTTTTTAAAATTTTTTTAATCTGGGTAAAGTTTAGAATATTGTTTGTCCTAGGTGTACACCATCTGGTCCATTTGTACATTATGTATGTCTATTAATGTACAGATCCTCTTCCCATGTAAAATATTACAGTGTTCCATCGACCTCCCTTGCTATATGTTCGGTCTTTTTGATACATGTATATAATATGTATTTGTATATGTATAGTAACACTAATCCTCATTTCTCAATTTCCCCCCTCCTTTCCTTTTAGATGAGCATAGTTTGTTTTGTTTTCTAAGCCTGTGAGTGTCTTTCTCTTTGGAAATATGTTCATCTGTGTCAGTTATTAGTTAATACCATAAGTGATATTATAGGCTATAGGTCTTTTGCTTTCCGACCTACTTCATGTTTTGTGATTATCTCCAGGCTCATCTGTGGTGCCTCAAAGAGCAGCGCTTCAGTGTTTTCCGTGGCTAATATTCCATTGTGTACATGGACCACTTCTTCTTGGTGCATTCCTCTGTTGATGGACATTTTCCTTGCTTCCAAGTGTTGCCTATGGTAAATATTGCTGGAGGGCAGGATTGCCAGCCTGTGATTTTTGATTTTCCTTTTCTCAGGTGATAGACCCAGCAGTGGTTATGATTGATTGACTGGTATGGTAGCTCAACGTTTACCTTTTCAAGGCACCTCAATTGTGCTTTCATTAGTGGCTCTTACCACGTCCCCCTTAGAATCGAGGGTACGCACTTCTCCACAATCACGTCAGCATTTCTTGTTTGCAGCATATTTGTTGATGGCCATTCTGACTGGTGTGAGCTGATAGGTGTTTGTAATTTGGGTTTACATGTCTGTAAAAATTCCTACAATTCATCATTTTTCCACGCCTTTTTCTTTTCTGTTAAAAGAAAAAAGAACAAAAGTGTGAGTATAATATACCTCTTCAAATTTTCTTTTTGGAAGGTTGCACTCTAGAATTTTTTGGTCGATTTTCGACCTCAGTATTTTTTGGAGGGCAGGTGTCATTTACAGACCTGCAATTGGTGAATATTTAGTGACCTTTTGCAGTGGGGTTAAAGCTGCTGTGGTGGGAAACGGCCACAAGGATGCAGCATTTCTCCATTCCCAAATCTGGGTACTAGGGCAGCAGAGCCGTTCTGGAAGTCGTTTGCCTAGGTTGTAAATTTGAATGGAATGTGCCAGGAAAACCCCCCATAAGTTTATGTCTCATTACTCCTAGTTCGTTGTTTTAATTTTTTCAATTGGGGTAATGGTTAGAATGTTGCTTGTCCAAGGTGTACACACTCTGGTTCATCTACATATTCTATATACCTATTTATGTAGAGATCCTCTTCCCCTGTAAATTATTACAGAGTGTTCCGTAAACCTTCCTTGCTATATGGTCGGTCTTTTTGATATATGTATATAATATGTATTTGTATACATATGGTAACGCTAATCTTCATTTATCCATTCCCCCCACCTTTCCTTTTAGGTAAGCATAGTTTTTTTTTAATAAGTCTGTGATTGACTTTCTCTGTGGAAATATGTTCATTTGTGTCAGTTATTAGATAACGCCTATAAGTGATATCATAGGATATAGGACTTCTGCTTTCCGACTTACCTCATGTTCTGTGATTATCTCCAAGATCATCTATGGTGCCTCAAAGAGCAGTGTTTCATTGTTTTCCATGGCTAGTATTCATTGTGTACATGGACCACTTCTTCTTTATCCTTTCATCTGTTGATGGACATTTTGGTTGCTTCACTGTCTTGGCTATGGTGAATAAGGCTGCAGTGCAGTTTTTGCAGCCCGGGTCTTCTTCATTCTGGTCTTCTCAGGTGAGAGGCCCATTGGTGCGCCTGCTGGATTGAATGGTACCTCAATTTTTCCTTTTCAACGCAGCTCCTTTCTGTTCTCATTATTAGCGTTTAACCCTTTTGCATCTCACCAGCAGCTAGAGGGTACACAGTTCTCTAAAACCTCTTCAGCATTTATTGTTTGTAGACTTTTTGCCAATGGTCAGTCGACTGGTGTGAGTTGAAAACTTTTTGTAGATTAGATTGCATGAGTCTAATACTTCCTGAGGTGGAGCTTTTATCCATTTTCCTTTCTTTAATAAGAGAGTGAGTAAAACTTACCTCTTCATACTATCTTCTTGAAAATTTGGCCTGTTTTGAATTTTTTGTATCCATTCCCTACCTCAGCACAATTTTGAGGGCAGGTGTCCTTTACAGCCCTGAGTCCTTGTGAATGGTAAGTGACCATTAGCTGTGGGTTAAAAGCTGCTCTTGCGGGAATCGGCCACAAGGCGGCAGCATTTCTCCTTTACCAAATCTGGTTTCTAGGGCAACAGAGCCTTACTGGAAGTGGTGTTCTAGGTTGTAAATTAGAATGGAATGTGCGAGGAAAAAGCCCTTTAAGTTTATGTCTCATTACTTCTTGTTGGTATTTTGAACTTAATTTTTATTTTTTATCACAGCAAACTTGATTACAATGTTTTGTTTGTTCTAGGTGTGCAAGATGTGGTTCTTTCACACATATGCATATATCTATTCTTCGGATCCTTTTCCCATGTAGGTTATGACACAATGTTGAGTAGTCTTCTCTTGGTATTGCGTAGGTCTTTGGTGATTATATATTTCACATGTGTTTGTATCTCTCTGTTAACCTCAATATGGTAATGTATCCAATCCTCACACCTTTCCATTTGGTGAACCATAAGTTTTTTTAATGAATCTATGATAGTGTTTCTCTGTGGAAATATCTTTTGTTTGTATCATTTTTTAGGTAACACCTATATGTGATATGATAGGATATGTGTCTTTCGCTTTCTCACTTACTCCAAGTTGCGTGATTACTTCTAGACTCATCTATGGTGCTGCAAATGGCATTGTTTCATTTTTTCACTAGCTCTTATTCCATCTGTACAGGTAGCAGTACTTCTTTGTCCACCCATCTGTCGGTGGACTTTTTGGTTACTTCCATATCTTGGCTATTGTAATACTATGCAATGTAGATTTGCGTGCCTGTGTCCTTCCAATTCTCTCTTCTTCGTTTATAGGTCTAGGCATAGGTCTGCTAGATCATATGGTAGCTCAATGGTTACCTTTTAAAGGCACCTCTATTCTGTTCTCCTTAGTGGCTCTTTCCAGGTTACGTCCCACTTAAAGTGGAGGGTATGTATTTCTTCCCAGCACCTTCAGCATTTATTCTTTGTAGTTTTTGCTGATGGTTATTCTGAGTGGTGTGAGCTGATACCTCTTTGTGGTTGAATTTGCATGTGTCTCATAATGTGTTGAAATTGAGCTTTAAGACATGTCCTTTTAATTTTTCCAGCTGTGATTAGAGCTTATTTCTTCAAAGTGTTTTCTTAAAGTATGTGTCACCATTTGAAATATTTTGGCCATTATCTCCCTCAAGACATTTTGAGGGCAGGTTTCATTTACAGCCCTGAAGTACTTGTTCATATGAAGTGACCATTAGCTCAGGCTTTAAACCTGCTTTTGCAGGTAATGGCCAGAGAGCGGCAGCCTTTCTACGTTCCCCATGCTGGTACTAGGGAAACAGACCTACCGGCCAGTGGTGTTCTTCGGTTATAAATTAGAGTGCAATGTGCCCGGATAAACCCACAAATGTTGATGTCTCCTTGCTTTTGTTTGTTTTTAATTCAATTTATATTTATTATTAGAGTAATATTCCATTGTGTACGTGGACCACTTCTTCTTGGTGCATTCCTCGGTTGATGGACATTTTCATTGCTTCCAAGTGCTGGCTATGGTAAATATTGCTGGCGTACAGGTTTGCCAGCCTGTGATTTTTGATTCTCATTTTCTCAGGTGATAGGCCAAGCAGTGGTTGTGATTGATTGACTGGTAGCTCAATGTTTCCCTTTTCAAAGCACCTACGTTGTGTTTTCATTAGTGGCTCTTTACATGCCCCCCCTTACAACCGAGGGTACGCATTTCTCCACACTCCCTTCACCGTTTATTTTTGGCAGCATTTTTCCTAATGGCCATTCTGATTGCTGTGAGCTGATAGGTTTTTGTAATATGGGTACGCATGACATTAAAATTTTTAAATTCATCATATTCCTATGCCTTTTTCTTTTCTCTTTAAAAGAAAAAAACGTAAGTATAATAGAGCTCTTGAAATTGACTTCTTCGAAGGTTGCCCTCTTTTGAATTTTTTGGTCGATTTTTGACCCCAGAAATTTTTTGGAGGGCAGGTGTCATTTACAGAACTGCAAGTTGGTGAAAATTTAGTGACCTTTTGCAGTGGGTTCAAAGCTGCTGTTGTGGGAAACGTCCACAAGGAGGTAGCTTTTCTCCATTCCCCAATCTGGGTACTAGGGCAGCAGAGCCCTTCTGGAAGTCATTGTCCTAGGTTGTAAATTAGAATGGAATTTGCCAGGAGAAATCCCCATAAGTTTATGTCTCATTACTTCTTCTTGGTTTTTAAAATTTTTTTAATCTGGGTAAAGTTAAGAATATTGTTTGTCCTAGGTGTACACCATCTGGTCCATTTGTACATTATGTATGTCTATTAATGTACAGATCCTCTTCCCATGTAAAATATTACAGTGTTCCATCGACCTCCCTTGCTATATGTTCGGTCTTTTTGATACATGTATATAATATGTATTTGTATATGTATAGTAACACTAATCCTCATTTCTCAATTTCCCCCCTCCTTTCCTTTTAGATGAGCATAGTTTGTTTTGTTTTCTAAGCCTGTGAGTGTCTTTCTCTTTGGAAATATGTTCATCTGTGTCAGTTATTAGTTAATACCATAAGTGATATTATAGGCTATAGGTCTTTTGCTTTCCGACCTACTTCATGTTTTGTGATTATCTCCAGGCTCATCTGTGGTGCCTCAAAGAGCAGCGCTTCAGTGTTTTCCGTGGCTAATATTCCATTGTGTACATGGACCACGTCTTCTTGGTGCATTCCTCTGTTGATGGACATTTTCCTTGCTTCCAAGTGTTGCCTATGGTAAATATTGCTGGAGGGCAGGATTGCCAGCCTGTGATTTTTGATTTTCCTTTTCTCAGGTGATAGACCCAGCAGTGGTTATGATTGATTGACTGGTATGGTAGCTCAACGTTTACCTTTTCAAGGCACCTCAATTGTGCTTTCATTAGTGGCTCTTACCACGTCCCCCTTAGAATCGAGGGTACGCACTTCTCCACAATCACGTCAGCATTTCTTGTTTGCAGCATATTTGTTGATGGCCATTCTGACTGGTGTGAGCTGATAGGTGTTTGTAATTTGGGTTTACATGTCTGTAAAAATTCCTACAATTCATCATTTTTCCACGCCTTTTTCTTTTCTGTTAAAAGAAAAAAGAACAAAAGTGTGAGTATAATATACCTCTTCAAATTTTCTTTTTGGAAGGTTTCACTCTAGAATTTTTTGGTCGATTTTCGACCTCAGTATTTTTTGGAGGGCAGGTGTCATTTACAGACCTGCAATTGGTGAATATTTAGTGACCTTTTGCAGTGGGTTTAAAGCTGCTGTGGTGGGAAACGGCCACAAGGATGCAGCATTTCTCCATTCCCAAATCTGGGTACTAGGGCAGCAGAGCCATTCTGGAAGTCGTTTGCCTAGGTTGTAAATTTGAATGGAATGTGCCAGGAAAATCCCCCATAAGTTTATGTCTCATTACTCCTAGTTCGTTGTTTTAATTTTTTCAATTGGGGTAATGGTTAGAATGTTGCTTGTCCAAGGTGTACACACTCTGGTTCATCTACATATTCTATATACCTATTTATGTAGAGATCCTCTTCCCCTGTAAATTATTACAGAGTGTTCCGTAAACCTTCCTTGCTATATGGTCGGTCTTTTTGATATATGTATATAATATGTATTTGTATACATATGGTAACGCTAATCTTCATTTATCCATTCCCCCCACCTTTCCTTTTAGGTAAGCATAGTTTTTTTTTAATAAGTCTGTGATTGACTTTCTCTGTGGAAATATGTTCATTTGTGTCAGTTATTAGATAACGCCTATAAGTGATATCATAGGATATAGGACTTCTGCTTTCCGACTTACCTCATGTTCTGTGATTATCTCCAAGATCATCTATGGTGCCTCAAAGAGCAGTGTTTCATTGTTTTCCATGGCTAGTATTCATTGTGTACATGGACCACTTCTTCTTTATCCTTTCATCTGTTGATGGACATTTTGGTTGCTTCACTGTCTTGGCTATGGTGAATAAGGCTGCAGTGCAGTTTTTGCAGCCCGGGTCTTCTTCATTCTGGTCTTCTCAGGTGAGAGGCCCATTGGTGCGTCTGCTGGATTGAATGGTACCTCAATTTTTCCTTTTCAACGCAGCTCCTTTCTGTTCTCATTATTAGCGTTTAACCCTTTTGCATCTCACCAGCAGCTAGAGGGTACACAGTTCTCTAAAACCTCTTCAGCATTTATTGTTTGTAGACTTTTTGCCAATGGTCAGTCGACTGGTGTGAGTTGAAAACTTTTTGTAGATTAGATTGCATGAGTCTAATACTTCCTGAGGTGGAGCTTTTATCCATTTTCCTTTCTTTAAAAAGAGAGTGAGTAAAACTTACCTCTTCATACTATCTTCTTGAAAATTTGGCCTGTTTTGAATTTTTTGTATCCATTCCCTACCTCAGCACAATTTTGAGGGCAGGTGTCCTTTACAGCCCTGAGTCCTTGTGAATGGTAAGTGACCATTAGCTGTGGGTTAAAAGCTGCTCTTGCGGGAATCGGCCACAAGGCGGCAGCATTTCTCCTTTACCAAATCTGGTTTCTAGGGCAACAGAGCCTTACTGGAAGTGGTGTTCTAGGTTGTAAATTAGAATGGAATGTGCGAGGAAAAAGCCCTTTAAGTTTATGTCTCATTACTTCTTGTTGGTATTTTGAACTTAATTTTTATTTCTTATCACAGCAAACTTGATTACAATGTTTTGTTTGTTCTAGGTGTGCAAGATGTGGTTCTTTCACACATATGCATATATCTATTCTTCGGATCCTTTTCCCATGTAGGTTATGACACAATGTTGAGTAGTCTTCTCTTGGTATTGCGTAGGTCTTTGGTGATTATATATTTCACATGTGTTTGTATCTCTCTGTTAACCTCAATATGGTAATGTATCCAATCCTCACACCTTTCCATTTGGGGAACCATAAGTTTTTTTAATGAATCTATGATAGTGTTTCTCTGTGGAAATATCTTTTGTTTGTATCATTTTTTAGGTAACACCTATATGTGATATGATAGGATATGTGTCTTTCGCTTTCTCACTTACTCCAAGTTGCGTGATTACTTCTAGACTCATCTATGGTGCTGCAAATGGCATTGTTTCATTTTTTCACTAGCTCTTATTCCATCTGTACAGGTAGCAGTACTTCTTTGTCCACCCATCTGTCGGTGGACTTTTTGGTTACTTCCATATCTTGGCTATTGTAATACTATGCAATGTAGATTTGCGTGCCTGTGTCCTTCCAATTCTCTCTTCTTCGTTTATAGGTCTAGGCATAGGTCTGCTAGATCATATGGTAGCTCAATGGTTACCTTTTAAAGGCACCTCTATTCTGTTCTCCTTAGTGGCTCTTTCCAGGTTACGTCCCACTTAAAGTGGAGGGTATGTATTTCTTCCCAGCACCTTCAGCATTTATTCTTTGTAGTTTTTGCTGATGGTTATTCTGAGTGGTGTGAGCTGATACCTCTTTGTGGTTGAATTTGCATGTGTCTCATAATGTGTTGAAATTGAGCTTTAAGACATGTCCTTTTAATTTTTCCAGCTGTGATTAGAGCTTATTTCTTCAAAGTGTTTTCTTAAAGTATGTGTCACCATTTGAAATATTTTGGCCATTATCTCCCTCAAGACATTTTGAGGGCAGGTTTCATTTACAGCCCTGAAGTACTTGTTCATATGAAGTGACCATTAGCTCAGGCTTTAAACCTGCTTTTGCAGGTAATGGCCAGAGAGCGGCAGCCTTTCTACGTTCCCCATGCTGGTACTAGGGAAACAGACCTACCGGCCAGTGGTGTTCTTCGGTTATAAATTAGAGTGCAATGTGCCCGGATAAACCCACAAATGTTGATGTCTCCTTGCTTTTGTTTGTTTTTAATTTAATTTATATTTATTATTAGAGTAATATTCCATTGTGTACGTGGACCACTTCTTCTTGGTGCATTCCTCGGTTGATGGACATTTTCATTGCTTCCAAGTGCTGGCTATGGTAAATATTGCTGGCGTACAGGTTTGCCAGCCTGTGATTTTTGATTCTCATTTTCTCAGGTGATAGGCCAAGCAGTGGTTGTGATTGATTGACTGGTAGCTCAATGTTTCCCTTTTCAAAGCACCTACGTTGTGTTTTCATTAGTGGCTCTTTACATGCCCCCCCTTACAACCGAGGGTACGCATTTCTCCACACTCCCTTCACCGTTTATTTTTGGCAGCATTTTTCCTAATGGCCATTCTGATTGCTGTGAGCTGATAGGTTTTTGTAATATGGGTACGCATGACATTAAAATTTTTAAATTCATCATATTCCTACGCCTTTTTCTTTTCTCTTAAAAGAAAAAAACCGTAAGTATAATACAGCTCTTGAAATTGACTTCTTCGAAGGTTGCCCTCTTTTGAATTTTTTGGTCGATTTTTGACCCCAGAAATTTTTTGGAGGGCAGGTGTCATTTACAGAACTGCAAGTTGGTGAAAATTTAGTGACCTTTTGCAGTGGGTTCAAAGCTGCTGTTGTGGGAAACGTCCACAAGGAGGTAGCTTTTCTCCATTCCCCAATCTGGGTACTAGGGCAGCAGAGCCCTTCTGGAAGTCATTGTCCTAGGTTATAAATTAGAATGGAATTTGCCAGGAGAAATCCCCATAAGTTTATGTCTCATTACTTCTTCTTGGTTTTTAAAATTTTTTTAATCTGGGTAAAGTTTAGAATATTGTTTGTCCTAGGTGTACACCATCTGGTCCTTTTGTACATTATGTATGTCTATTAATGTACAGATCCTCTTCCCATGTAAAATATTACAGTGTTCCATCGACCTCCCTTGCTATATGTTCGGTCTTTTTGATACATGTATATAATATGTATTTGTATATGTATAGTAACACTAATCCTCATTTCTCAATTTCCCCCCTCCTTTCCTTTTAGATGAGCATAGTTTGTTTTGTTTTCTAAGCCTGTGAGTGTCTTTCTCTTTGGAAATATGTTCATCTGTGTCAGTTATTAGATAATGCCATAAGTGATAATATAGGCTATAGGTCTTTTGCTTTCCGACCTACTTCATGTTTTGTGATTATCTCCAGGCTCATCTGTGGTGCCTCAAAGAGCAGCGCTTCAGTGTTTTCCATGGCGAATATTCCATTGTGTACATGGACCACTTCTTCTTGGTGCATTCCTCTGTTGATGGACATTTTCCTTGCTTCCAAGTGTTGCCTATGGTAAATATTGCTGGAGGGCAGGATTGCCAGCCTGTGATTTTTGATTTTCCTTTTCTCAGTTGATAGACCCAGCAGTGGTTATGATTGATTGACTGGTATGGTAGCTCAACGTTTACCTTTTCAAGGCACCTCAATTGTGCTTTCATTAGTGGCTCTTACCACGTCCCCCTTAGAATCGAGGGTACGCACTTCTCCACAATCACGTCAGCATTTCTTGTTTGCAGCATATTTGTTGATGGCCATTCTGACTGGTGTGAGCTGATAGGTGTTTGTAATTTGGGTTTACATGTCTGTAAAAATTCCTACAATTCATCATTTTTCCACGCCTTTTTCTTTTCTGTTAAAAGAAAAAAGAACAAAAGTGTGAGTATAATATACCTCTTCAAATTTTCTTTTTGGAAGGTTGCACTCTAGAATTTTTTGGTCGATTTTCGACCTCAGTATTTTTTGGAGGGCAGGTGTCATTTACAGACCTGCAATTGGTGAATATTTAGTGACCTTTTGCAGTGGGTTTAAAGCTGCTGTGGTGGGAAACGGCCACAAGGATGCAGCATTTCTCCATTCCCAAATCTGGGTACTAGGGCAGCAGAGCCGTTCTGGAAGTCGTTTGCCTAGGTTGTAAATTTGAATGGAATGTGCCAGGAAAACCCCCCATAAGTTTATGTCTCATTACTCCTAGTTCGTTGTTTTAATTTTTTCAATTGGGGTAATGGTTAGAATGTTGCTTGTCCAAGGTGTACACACTCTGGTTCATCTACATATTCTATATACCTATTTATGTAGAGATCCTCTTCCCCTGTAAATTATTACAGAGTGTTCCGTAAACCTTCCTTGCTATATGGTCGGTCTTTTTGATATATGTATATAATATGTATTTGTATACATATGGTAACGCTAATCTTCATTTATCCATTCCCCCCACCTTTCCTTTTAGGTAAGCATAGTTTTTTTTTAATAAGTCTGTGATTGACTTTCTCTGTGGAAATATGTTCATTTGTGTCAGTTATTAGATAACGCCTATAAGTGATATCATAGGATATAGGACTTCTGCTTTCCGACTTACCTCATGTTCTGTGATTATCTCCAAGATCATCTATGGTGCCTCAAAGAGCAGTGTTTCATTGTTTTCCATGGCTAGTATTCATTGTGTACATGGACCACTTCTTCTTTATCCTTTCATCTGTTGATGGACATTTTGGTTGCTTCACTGTCTTGGCTATGGTGAATAAGGCTGCAGTGCAGTTTTTGCAGCCCGGGTCTTCTTCATTCTGGTCTTCTCAGGTGAGAGGCCCATTGGTGCGTCTGCTGGATTGAATGGTACCTCAATTTTTCCTTTTCAACGCAGCTCCTTTCTGTTCTCATTATTAGCGTTTAACCCTTTTGCATCTCACCAGCAGCTAGAGGGTACACAGTTCTCTAAAACCTCTTCAGCATTTATTGTTTGTAGACTTTTTGCCAATGGTCAGTCGACTGGTGTGAGTTGAAAACTTTTTGTAGATTAGATTGCATGAGTCTAATACTTCCTGAGGTGGAGCTTTTATCCATTTTCCTTTCTTTAAAAAGAGAGTGAGTAAAACTTACCTCTTCATACTATCTTCTTGAAAATTTGGCCTGTTTTGAATTTTTTGTATCCATTCCCTACCTCAGCACAATTTTGAGGGCAGGTGTCCTTTACAGCCCTGAGTCCTTGTGAATGGTAAGTGACCATTAGCTGTGGGTTAAAAGCTGCTCTTGCGGGAATCGGCCACAAGGCGGCAGCATTTCTCCTTTACCAAATCTGGTTTCTAGGGCAACAGAGCCTTACTGGAAGTGGTGTTCTAGGTTGTAAATTAGAATGGAATGTGCGAGGAAAAAGCCCTTTAAGTTTATGTCTCATTACTTCTTGTTGGTATTTTGAACTTAATTTTTATTTCTTATCACAGCAAACTTGATTACAATGTTTTGTTTGTTCTAGGTGTGCAAGATGTGGTTCTTTCACACATATGCATATATCTATTCTTCGGATCCTTTTCCCATGTAGGTTATGACACAATGTTGAGTAGTCTTCTCTTGGTATTGCGTAGGTCTTTGGTGATTATATATTTCACATGTGTTTGTATCTCTCTGTTAACCTCAATATGGTAATGTATCCAATCCTCACACCTTTCCATTTGGTGAACCATAAGTTTTTTTAATGAATCTATGATAGTGTTTCTCTGTGGAAATATCTTTTGTTTGTATCATTTTTTAGGTAACACCTATATGTGATATGATAGGATATGTGTCTTTCGCTTTCTCACTTACTCCAAGTTGCGTGATTACTTCTAGACTCATCTATGGTGCTGCAAATGGCATTGTTTCATTTTTTCACTAGCTCTTATTCCATCTGTACAGGTAGCAGTACTTCTTTGTCCACCCATCTGTCGGTGGACTTTTTGGTTACTTCCATATCTTGGCTATTGTAATACTATGCAATGTAGATTTGCGTGCCTGTGTCCTTCCAATTCTCTCTTCTTCGTTTATAGGTCTAGGCATAGGTCTGCTAGATCATATGGTAGCTCAATGGTTACCTTTTAAAGGCACCTCTATTCTGTTCTCCTTAGTGGCTCTTTCCAGGTTACGTCCCACTTAAAGTGGAGGGTATGTATTTCTTCCCAGCACCTTCAGCATTTATTCTTTGTAGTTTTTGCTGATGGTTATTCTGAGTGGTGTGAGCTGATACCTCTTTGTGGTTGAATTTGCATGTGTCTCATAATGTGTTGAAATTGAGCTTTAAGACATGTCCTTTTAATTTTTCCAGCTGTGATTAGAGCTTATTTCTTCAAAGTGTTTTCTTAAAGTATGTGTCACCATTTGAAATAGTTTGGCCATTATCTCCCTCAAGACATTTTGAGGGCAGGTTTCATTTACAGCCCTGAAGTACTTGTTCATATGAAGTGACCATTAGCTCAGGCTTTAAACCTGCTTTTGCAGGTAATGGCCAGAGAGCGGCAGCCTTTCTACGTTCCCCATGCTGGTACTAGGGAAACAGACCTACCGGCCAGTGGTGTTCTTCGGTTATAAATTAGAGTGCAATGTGCCCGGATAAACCCACAAATGTTGATGTCTCCTTGCTTTTGTTTGTTTTTAATTTAATTTATATTTATTATTAGAGTAATATTCCATTGTGTACGTGGACCACTTCTTCTTGGTGCATTCCTCGGTTGATGGACATTTTCATTGCTTCCAAGTGCTGGCTATGGTAAATATTGCTGGCGTACAGGTTTGCCAGCCTGTGATTTTTGATTCTCATTTTCTCAGGTGATAGGCCAAGCAGTGGTTGTGATTGATTGACTGGTAGCTCAATGTTTCCCTTTTCAAAGCACCTACGTTGTGTTTTCATTAGTGGCTCTTTACATGCCCCCCCTTACAACCGAGGGTACGCATTTCTCCACACTCCCTTCACCGTTTATTTTTGGCAGCATTTTTCCTAATGGCCATTCTGATTGCTGTGAGCTGATAGGTTTTTGTAATATGGGTACGCATGACATTAAAATTTTTAAATTCATCATATTCCTACGCCTTTTTCTTTTCTCTTAAAAGAAAAAAACCGTAAGTATAATACAGCTCTTGAAATTGACTTCTTCGAAGGTTGCCCTCTTTTGAATTTTTTGGTCGATTTTTGACCCCAGAAATTTTTTGGAGGGCAGGTGTCATTTACAGAACTGCAAGTTGGTGAAAATTTAGTGACCTTTTGCAGTGGGTTCAAAGCTGCTGTTGTGGGAAACGTCCACAAGGAGGTAGCTTTTCTCCATTCCCCAATCTGGGTACTAGGGCAGCAGAGCCCTTCTGGAAGTCATTGTCCTAGGTTATAAATTAGAATGGAATTTGCCAGGAGAAATCCCCATAAGTTTATGTCTCATTACTTCTTCTTGGTTTTTAAAATTTTTTTAATCTGGGTAAAGTTTAGAATATTGTTTGTCCTAGGTGTACACCATCTGGTCCATTTGTACATTATGTATGTCTATTAATGTACAGATCCTCTTCCCATGTAAAATATTACAGTGTTCCATCGACCTCCCTTGCTATATGTTCGGTCTTTTTGATACATGTATATAATATGTATTTGTATATGTATAGTAACACTAATCCTCATTTCTCAATTTCCCCCCTCCTTTCCTTTTAGATGAGCATAGTTTGTTTTGTTTTCTAAGCCTGTGAGTGTCTTTCTCTTTGGAAATATGTTCATCTGTGTCAGTTATTAGTTAATACCATAAGTGATATTATAGGCTATAGGTCTTTTGCTTTCCGACCTACTTCATGTTTTGTGATTATCTCCAGGCTCATCTGTGGTGCCTCAAAGAGCAGCGCTTCAGTGTTTTCCGTGGCTAATATTCCATTGTGTACATGGACCACTTCTTCTTGGTGCATTCCTCTGTTGATGGACATTTTCCTTGCTTCCAAGTGTTGCCTATGGTAAATATTGCTGGAGGGCAGGATTGCCAGCCTGTGATTTTTGATTTTCCTTTTCTCAGGTGATAGACCCAGCAGTGGTTATGATTGATTGACTGGTATGGTAGCTCAACGTTTACCTTTTCAAGGCACCTCAATTGTGCTTTCATTAGTGGCTCTTACCACGTCCCCCTTAGAATCGAGGGTACGCACTTCTCCACAATCACGTCAGCATTTCTTGTTTGCAGCATATTTGTTGATGGCCATTCTGACTGGTGTGAGCTGATAGGTGTTTGTAATTTGGGTTTACATGTCTGTAAAAATTCCTACAATTCATCATTTTTCCACGCCTTTTTCTTTTCTGTTAAAAGAAAAAAGAACAAAAGTGTGAGTATAATATACCTCTTCAAATTTTCTTTTTGGAAGGTTGCACTCTAGAATTTTTTGGTCGATTTTCGACCTCAGTATTTTTTGGAGGGCAGGTGTCATTTACAGACCTGCAATTGGTGAATATTTAGTGACCTTTTGCAGTGGGTTTAAAGCTGCTGTGGTGGGAAACGGCCACAAGGATGCAGCATTTCTCCATTCCCAAATCTGGGTACTAGGGCAGCAGAGCCGTTCTGGAAGTCGTTTGCCTAGGTTGTAAATTTGAATGGAATGTGCCAGGAAAACCCCCCATAAGTTTATGTCTCATTACTCCTAGTTCGTTGTTTTAATTTTTTCAATTGGGGTAATGGTTAGAATGTTGCTTGTCCAAGGTGTACACACTCTGGTTCATCTACATATTCTATATACCTATTTATGTAGAGATCCTCTTCCCCTGTAAATTATTACAGAGTGTTCCGTAAACCTTCCTTGCTATATGGTCGGTCTTTTTGATATATGTATATAATATGTATTTGTATACATATGGTAACGCTAATCTTCATTTATCCATTCCCCCCACCTTTCCTTTTAGGTAAGCATAGTTTTTTTTTAATAAGTCTGTGATTGACTTTCTCTGTGGAAATATGTTCATTTGTGTCAGTTATTAGATAACGCCTATAAGTGATATCATAGGATATAGGACTTCTGCTTTCCGACTTACCTCATGTTCTGTGATTATCTCCAAGATCATCTATGGTGCCTCAAAGAGCAGTGTTTCATTGTTTTCCATGGCTAGTATTCATTGTGTACATGGACCACTTCTTCTTTATCCTTTCATCTGTTGATGGACATTTTGGTTGCTTCACTGTCTTGGCTATGGTGAATAAGGCTGCAGTGCAGTTTTTGCAGCCCGGGTCTTCTTCATTCTGGTCTTCTCAGGTGAGAGGCCCATTGGTGCGCCTGCTGGATTGAATGGTACCTCAATTTTTCCTTTTCAACGCAGCTCCTTTCTGTTCTCATTATTAGCGTTTAACCCTTTTGCATCTCACCAGCAGCTAGAGGGTACACAGTTCTCTAAAACCTCTTCAGCATTTATTGTTTGTAGACTTTTTGCCAATGGTCAGTCGACTGGTGTGAGTTGAAAACTTTTTGTAGATTAGATTGCATGAGTCTCATACTTCCTGAGGTGGAGCTTTTATCCATTTTCCTTTCTTTAAAAAGAGAGTGAGTAAAACTTACCTCTTCATACTATCTTCTTGAAAATTTGGCCTGTTTTGAATTTTTTGTATCCATTCCCTACCTCAGCACAATTTTGAGGGCAGGTGTCCTTTACAGCCCTGAGTCCTTGTGAATGGTAAGTGACCATTAGCTGTGGGTTAAAAGCTGCTCTTGCGGGAATCGGCCACAAGGCGGCAGCATTTCTCCTTTACCAAATCTGGTTTCTAGGGCAACAGAGCCTTACTGGAAGTGGTGTTCTAGGTTGTAAATTAGAATGGAATGTGCGAGGAAAAAGCCCTTTAAGTTTATGTCTCATTACTTCTTGTTGGTATTTTGAACTTAATTTTTATTTCTTATCACAGCAAACTTGATTACAATGTTTTGTTTGTTCTAGGTGTGCAAGATGTGGTTCTTTCACACATATGCATATATCTATTCTTCGGATCCTTTTCCCATGTAGGTTATGACACAATGTTGAGTAGTCTTCTCTTGGTATTGCGTAGGTCTTTGGTGATTATATATTTCACATGTGTTTGTATCTCTCTGTTAACCTCAATATGGTAATGTATCCAATCCTCACACCTTTCCATTTGGTGAACCATAAGTTTTTTTAATGAATCTATGATAGTGTTTCTCTGTGGAAATATCTTTTGTTTGTATCATTTTTTAGGTAACACCTATATGTGATATGATAGGATATGTGTCTTTCGCTTTCTCACTTACTCCAAGTTGCGTGATTACTTCTAGACTCATCTATGGTGCTGCAAATGGCATTGTTTCATTTTTTCACTAGCTCTTATTCCATCTGTACAGGTAGCAGTACTTCTTTGTCCACCCATCTGTCGGTGGACTTTTTGGTTACTTCCATATCTTGGCTATTGTAATACTATGCAATGTAGATTTGCGTGCCTGTGTCCTTCCAATTCTCTCTTCTTCGTTTATAGGTCTAGGCATAGGTCTGCTAGATCATATGGTAGCTCAATGGTTACCTTTTAAAGGCACCTCTATTCTGTTCTCCTTAGTGGCTCTTTCCAGGTTACGTCCCACTTAAAGTGGAGGGTATGTATTTCTTCCCAGCACCTTCAGCATTTATTCTTTGTAGTTTTTGCTGATGGTTATTCTGAGTGGTGTGAGCTGATACCTCTTTGTGGTTGAATTTGCATGTGTCTCATAATGTGTTGAAATTGAGCTTTAAGACATGTCCTTTTAATTTTTCCAGCTGTGATTAGAGCTTATTTCTTCAAAGTGTTTTCTTAAAGTATGTGTCACCATTTGAAATATTTTGGCCATTATCTCCCTCAAGACATTTTGAGGGCAGGTTTCATTTACAGCCCTGAAGTACTTGTTCATATGAAGTGACCATTAGCTCAGGCTTTAAACCTGCTTTTGCAGGTAATGGCCAGAGAGCGGCAGCCTTTCTACGTTCCCCATGCTGGTACTAGGGAAACAGACCTACCGGCCAGTGGTGTTCTTCGGTTATAAATTAGAGTGCAATGTGCCCGGATAAACCCACAAATGTTGATGTCTCCTTGCTTTTGTTTGTTTTTAATTTAATTTATATTTATTATTAGAGTAATATTCCATTGTGTACGTGGACCACTTCTTCTTGGTGCATTCCTCGGTTGATGGACATTTTCATTGCTTCCAAGTGCTGGCTATGGTAAATATTGCTGGCGTACAGGTTTGCCAGCCTGTGATTTTTGATTCTCATTTTCTCAGGTGATAGGCCAAGCAGTGGTTGTGATTGATTGACTGGTAGCTCAATGTTTCCCTTTTCAAAGCACCTACGTTGTGTTTTCATTAGTGGCTCTTTACATGCCCCCCCTTACAACCGAGGGTACGCATTTCTCCACACTCCCTTCACCGTTTATTTTTGGCAGCATTTTTCCTAATGGCCATTCTGATTGCTGTGAGCTGATAGGTTTTTGTAATATGGGTACGCATGACATTAAAATTTTTAAATTCATCATATTCCTATGCCTTTTTCTTTTCTCTTTAAAAGAAAAAACCGTAAGTATAATAGAGCTCTTGAAATTGACTTCTTCGAAGGTTGCCCTCTTTTGAATTTTTTGGTCGATTTTTGACCCCAGAAATTTTTTGGAGGGCAGGTGTCATTTACAGAACTGCAAGTTGGTGAAAATTTAGTGACCTTTTGCAGTGGGTTCAAAGCTGCTGTTGTGGGAAACGTCCACAAGGAGGTAGCTTTTCTCCATTCCCCAATCTGGGTACTAGGGCAGCAGAGCCCTTCTGGAAGTCATTGTCCTAGGTTGTAAATTAGAATGGAATTTGCCAGGAGAAATCCCCATAAGTTTATGTCTCATTACTTCTTCTTGGTTTTTAAAATTTTTTTAATCTGGGTAAAGTTTAGAATATTGTTTGTCCTAGGTGTACACCATCTGGTCCATTTGTACATTATGTATGTCTATTAATGTACAGATCCTCTTCCCATGTAAAATATTACAGTGTTCCATCGACCTCCCTTGCTATATGTTCGGTCTTTTTGATACATGTATATAATATGTATTTGTATATGTATAGTAACACTAATCCTCATTTCTCAATTTCCCCCCTACTTTCCTTTTAGATGAGCATAGTTTGTTTTGTTTTCTAAGCCTGTGAGTGTCTTTCTCTTTGGAAATATGTTCATCTGTGTCAGTTATTAGATAATGCCATAAGTGATAATATAGGCTATAGGTCTTTTGCTTTCCGACCTACTTCATGTTTTGTGATTATCTCCAGGCTCATCTGTGGTGCCTCAAAGAGCAGCGCTTCAGTGTTTTCCGTGGCTAATATTCCATTGTGTACATGGACCACTTCTTCTTGGTGCATTCCTCTGTTGATGGACATTTTCCTTGCTTCCAAGTGTTGCCTATGGTAAATATTGCTGGAGGGCAGGATTGCCAGCCTGTGATTTGTGATTTTCATTTTCTCAGGTGATAGACCCAGCAGTGGTTATGATTGATTGACTGGTATGGTAGCTCAACGTTTACCTTTTCAAGGCACCTCAATTGTGCTTTCATTAGTGGCTCTTACCACGTCCCCCTTAGAATCGAGGGTACGCACTTCTCCACAATCACGTCAGCATTTCTTGTTTGCAGCATATTTGTTGATGGCCATTCTGACTGGTGTGAGCTGATAGGTGTTTGTAATTTGGGTTTACATGTCTGTAAAAATTCCTACAATTCATCATTTTTCCACGCCTTTTTCTTTTCTGTTAAAAGAAAAAAGAACAAAAGTGTGAGTATAATATACCTCTTCAAATTTTCTTTTTGGAAGGTTGCACTCTAGAATTTTTTGGTCGATTTTCGACCTCAGTATTTTTTGGAGGGCAGGTGTCATTTACAGACCTGCAATTGGTGAATATTTAGTGACCTTTTGCAGTGGGTTTAAAGCTGCTGTGGTGGGAAACGGCCACAAGGATGCAGCATTTCTCCATTCCCAAATCTGGGTACTAGGGCAGCAGAGCCGTTCTGGAAGTCGTTTGCCTAGGTTGTAAATTTGAATGGAATGTGCCAGGAAAACCCCCCATAAGTTTATGTCTCATTACTCCTAGTTCGTTGTTTTAATTTTTTCAATTGGGGTAATGGTTAGAATGTTGCTTGTCCAAGGTGTACACACTCTGGTTCATCTACATATTCTATATACCTATTTATGTAGAGATCCTCTTCCCCTGTAAATTATTACAGAGTGTTCCGTAAACCTTCCTTGCTATATGGTCGGTCTTTTTGATATATGTATATAATATGTATTTGTATACATATGGTAACGCTAATCTTCATTTATCCATTCCCTCCACCTTTCCTTTTAGGTAAGCATAGTTTTTTTTTAATAAGTCTGTGATTGACTTTCTCTGTGGAAATATGTTCATTTGTGTCAGTTATTAGATAACGCCTATAAGTGATATCATAGGTTATAGGACTTCTGCTTTCCGACTTACCTCATGTTCTGTGATTATCTCCAAGATCATCTATGGTGCCTCAAAGAGCAGTGTTTCATTGTTTTCCATGGCTAGTATTCATTGTGTACATGGACCACTTCTTCTTTATCCTTTCATCTGTTGATGGACATTTTGGTTGCTTCACTGTCTTGGCTATGGTGAATAAGGCTGCAGTGCAGCTTTTGCAGCCCGGGTCTTCTTCATTCTGGTCTTCTCAGGTGAGAGGCCCATTGGTGCGCCTGCTGGATTGAATGGTACCTCAATTTTTCCTTTTCAACGCAGCTCCTTTCTGTTCTCATTATTAGCGTTTAACCCTTTTGCATCTCACCAGCAGCTAGAGGGTACACAGTTCTCTAAAACCTCTTCAGCATTTATTGTTTGTAGACTTTTTGCCAATGGTCAGTCGACTGGTGTGAGTTGAAAACTTTTTGTAGATTAGATTGCATGAGTCTAATACTTCCTGAGGTGGAGCTTTTATCCATTTTCCTTTCTTTAAAAAGAGAGTGAGTAAAACTTACCTCTTCATACTATCTTCTTGAAAATTTGGCCTGTTTTGAATTTTTTGTATCCATTCCCTACCTCAGCACAATTTTGAGGGCAGGTGTCCTTTACAGCCCTGAGTCCTTGTGAATGGTAAGTGACCATTAGCTGTGGGTTAAAAGCTGCTCTTGCGGGAATCGGCCACAAGGCGGCAGCATTTCTCCTTTACCAAATCTGGTTTCTAGGGCAACAGAGCCTTACTGGAAGTGGTGTTCTAGGTTGTAAATTAGAATGGAATGTGCGAGGAAAAAGCCCTTTAAGTTTATGTCTCATTACTTCTTGTTGGTATTTTGAACTTAATTTTTATTTCTTATCACAGCAAACTTGATTACAATGTTTTGTTTGTTCTAGGTGTGCAAGATGTGGTTCTTTCACACATATGCATATATCTATTCTTTGGATCCTTTTCCCATGTAGGTTATGACACAATGTTGAGTAGTCTTCTCTTGGTATTGCGTAGGTCTTTGGTGATTATATATTTCACATGTGTTTGTATCTCTCTGTTAACCTCAATATGGTAATGTATCCAATCCTCACACCTTTCCATTTGGTGAACCATAAGTTTTTTTAATGAATCTATGATAGTGTTTCTCTGTGGAAATATCTTTGTTTGTATCATTTTTTAGGTAACACCTATATGTGATATGATAGGATATGTGTCTTTCGCTTTCTCACTTACTCCAAGTTGCGTGATTACTTCTAGACTCATCTATGGTGCTGCAAATGGCATTGTTTCATTTTTTCACTAGCTCTTATTCCATCTGTACAGGTAGCAGTACTTCTTTGTCCACCCATCTGTCGGTGGACTTTTTGGTTACTTCCATATCTTGGCTATTGTAATACTATGCAATGTAGATTTGCGTGCCTGTGTCCTTCCAATTCTCTCTTCTTCGTTTATAGGTCTAGGCATAGGTCTGCTAGATCATATGGTAGCTCAATGGTTACCTTTTAAAGGCACCTCTATTCTGTTCTCCTTAGTGGCTCTTTCCAGGTTACGTCCCACTTAAAGTGGAGGGTATGTATTTCTTCCCAGCACCTTCAGCATTTATTCTTTGTAGTTTTTGCTGATGGTTATTCTGAGTGGTGTGAGCTGATACCTCTTTGTGGTTGAATTTGCATGTGTCTCATAATGTGTTGAAATTGAGCTTTAAGACATGTCCTTTTAATTTTTCCAGCTGTGATTAGAGCTTATTTCTTCAAAGTGTTTTCTTAAAGTATGTGTCACCATTTGAAATATTTTGGCCATTATCTCCCTCAAGACATTTTGAGGGCAGGTTTCATTTACAGCCCTGAAGTACTTGTTCATATGAAGTGACCATTAGCTCAGGCTTTAAACCTGCTTTTGCAGGTAATGGCCAGAGAGCGGCAGCCTTTCTACGTTCCCCATGCTGGTACTAGGGAAACAGACCTACCGGCCAGTGGTGTTCTTCGGTTATAAATTAGAGTGCAATGTGCCCGGATAAACCCACAAATGTTGATGTCTCCTTGCTTTTGTTTGTTTTTAATTCAATTTATATTTATTATTAGAGTAATATTCCATTGTGTACGTGGACCACTTCTTCTTGGTGCATTCCTCGGTTGATGGACATTTTCATTGCTTCCAAGTGCTGGCTATGGTAAATATTGCTGGCGTACAGGTTTGCCAGCCTGTGATTTTTGATTCTCATTTTCTCAGGTGATAGGCCAAGCAGTGGTTGTGATTGATTGACTGGTAGCTCAATGTTTCCCTTTTCAAAGCACCTACGTTGTGTTTTCATTAGTGGCTCTTTACATGCCCCCCCTTACAACCGAGGGTACGCATTTCTCCACACTCCCTTCACCGTTTATTTTTGGCAGCATTTTTCCTAATGGCCATTCTGATTGCTGTGAGCTGATAGGTTTTTGTAATATGGGTACGCATGACATTAAAATTTTTAAATTCATCATATTCCTATGCCTTTTTCTTTTCTCTTTAAAAGAAAAAAACGTAAGTATAATAGAGCTCTTGAAATTGACTTCTTCGAAGGTTGCCCTCTTTTGAATTTTTTGGTCGATTTTTGACCCCAGAAATTTTTTGGAGGGCAGGTGTCATTTACAGAACTGCAAGTTGGTGAAAATTTAGTGACCTTTTGCAGTGGGTTCAAAGCTGCTGTTGTGGGAAACGTCCACAAGGAGGTAGCTTTTCTCCATTCCCCAATCTGGGTACTAGGGCAGCAGAGCCCTTCTGGAAGTCATTGTCCTAGGTTGTAAATTAGAATGGAATTTGCCAGGAGAAATCCCCATAAGTTTATGTCTCATTACTTCTTCTTGGTTTTTAAAATTTTTTTAATCTGGGTAAAGTTTAGAATATTGTTTGTCCTAGGTGTACACCATCTGGTCCATTTGTACATTATGTATGTCTATTAATGTACAGATCCTCTTCCCATGTAAAATATTACAGTGTTCCATCGACCTCCCTTGCTATATGTTCGGTCTTTTTGATACATGTATATAATATGTATTTGTATATGTATAGTAACACTAATCCTCATTTCTCAATTTCCCCCCTCCTTTCCTTTTAGATGAGCATAGTTTGTTTTGTTTTCTAAGCCTGTGAGTGTCTTTCTCTTTGGAAATATGTTCATCTGTGTCAGTTATTAGTTAATACCATAAGTGATATTATAGGCTATAGGTCTTTTGCTTTCCGACCTACTTCATGTTTTGTGATTATCTCCAGGCTCATCTGTGGTGCCTCAAAGAGCAGCGCTTCAGTGTTTTCCGTGGCGAATATTCCATTGTGTACATGGACCACTTCTTCTTGGTGCATTCCTCTGTTGATGGACATTTTCCTTGCTTCCAAGTGTTGCCTATGGTAAATATTGCTGGAGGGCAGGATTGCCAGCCTGTGATTTTTGATTTTCCTTTTCTCAGGTGATAGACCCAGCAGTGGTTATGATTGATTGACTGGTATGGTAGCTCAACGTTTACCTTTTCAAGGCACCTCAATTGTGCTTTCATTAGTGGCTCTTACCACGTCCCCCTTAGAATCGAGGGTACGCACTTCTCCACAATCACGTCAGCATTTCTTGTTTGCAGCATATTTGTTGATGGCCATTCTGACTGGTGTGAGCTGATAGGTGTTTGTAATTTGGGTTTACATGTCTGTAAAAATTCCTACAATTCATCATTTTTCCACGCCTTTTTCTTTTCTGTTAAAAGAAAAAAGAACAAAAGTGTGAGTATAATATACCTCTTCAAATTTTCTTTTTGGAAGGTTGCACTCTAGAATTTTTTGGTCGATTTTCGACCTCAGTATTTTTTGGAGGGCAGGTGTCATTTACAGACCTGCAATTGGTGAATATTTAGTGACCTTTTGCAGTGGGTTTAAAGCTGCTGTGGTGGGAAACGGCCACAAGGATGCAGCATTTCTCCATTCCCAAATCTGGGTACTAGGGCAGCAGAGCCGTTCTGGAAGTCGTTTGCCTAGGTTGTAAATTTGAATGGAATGTGCCAGGAAAACCCCCCATAAGTTTATGTCTCATTACTCCTAGTTCGTTGTTTTAATTTTTTCAATTGGGGTAATGGTTAGAATGTTGCTTGTCCAAGGTGTACACACTCTGGTTCATCTACATATTCTATATACCTATTTATGTAGAGATCCTCTTCCCCTGTAAATTATTACAGAGTGTTCCGTAAACCTTCCTTGCTATATGGTCGGTCTTTTTGATATATGTATATAATATGTATTTGTATACATATGGTAACGCTAATCTTCATTTATCCATTCCCCCCACCTTTCCTTTTAGATAAGCATAGTTTTTTTTTAATAAGTCTGTGATTGACTTTCTCTGTGGAAATATGTTCATTTGTGTCAGTTATTAGATAACGCCTATAAGTGATATCATAGGATATAGGACTTTTGCTTTCCGACTTACCTCATGTTCTGTGATTATCTCCAAGGTCATCTATGGTGCCTCAAAGAGCAGTGTTTCATTGTTTTCTATGGCTAGTATTCATTGTGTACATGGACCACTTCTTCTTTATCCTTTCATCTGTTGATGGACATTTTGGTTGCTTCACTGTCTTGTCTATGGTGAATAAGGCTGCAGTGCAGCTTTTGCAGCCCGGGTCTTCTTCATTCTGGTCTTCTCAGGTGAGAGGCCCATTGGTGCGCCTGCTGGATTGAATGGTACCTCAATTTTTCCTTTTCAACGCAGCTCCTTTCTGTTCTCATTATTAGCGTTTAACCCTTTTGCATCTCACCAGCAGCTAGAGGGTACACAGTTCTCTAAAACCTCTTCAGCATTTATTGTTTGTAGACTTTTTGCCAATGGTCAGTCGACTGGTGTGAGTTGAAAACTTTTTGTAGATTAGATTGCATGAGTCTAATACTTCCTGAGGTGGAGCTTTTATCCATTTTCCTTTCTTTAAAAAGAGAGTGAGTAAAACTTACCTCTTCATACTATCTTCTTGAAAATTTGGCCTGTTTTGAATTTTTTGTATCCATTCCCTACCTCAGCACAATTTTGAGGGCAGGTGTCCTTTACAGCCCTGAGTCCTTGTGAATGGTAAGTGACCATTAGCTGTGGGTTAAAAGCTGCTCTTGCGGGAATCGGCCACAAGGCGGCAGCATTTCTCCTTTACCAAATCTGGTTTCTAGGGCAACAGAGCCTTACTGGAAGTGGTGTTCTAGGTTGTAAATTAGAATGGAATGTGCGAGGAAAAAGCCCTTTAAGTTTATGTCTCATTACTTCTTGTTGGTATTTTGAACTTAATTTTTATTTTTTATCACAGCAAACTTGATTACAATGTTTTGTTTGTTCTAGGTGTGCAAGATGTGGTTCTTTCACACATATGCATATATCTATTCTTCGGATCCTTTTCCCATGTAGGTTATGACACAATGTTGAGTAGTCTTCTCTTGGTATTGCGTAGGTCTTTGGTGATTATATATTTCACATGTGTTTGTATCTCTCTGTTAACCTCAATATGGTAATGTATCCAATCCTCACACCTTTCCATTTGGTGAACCATAAGTTTTTTTAATGAATCTATGATAGTGTTTCTCTGTGGAAATATCTTTTGTTTGTATCATTTTTTAGGTAACACCTATATGTGATATGATAGGATATGTGTCTTTCGCTTTCTCACTTACTCCAAGTTGCGTGATTACTTCTAGACTCATCTATGGTGCTGCAAATGGCATTGTTTCATTTTTTCACTAGCTCTTATTCCATCTGTACAGGTAGCAGTACTTCTTTGTCCACCCATCTGTCGGTGGACTTTTTGGTTACTTCCATATCTTGGCTATTGTAATACTATGCAATGTAGATTTGCGTGCCTGTGTCCTTCCAATTCTCTCTTCTTCGTTTATAGGTCTAGGCATAGGTCTGCTAGATCATATGGTAGCTCAATGGTTACCTTTTAAAGGCACCTCTATTCTGTTCTCCTTAGTGGCTCTTTCCAGGTTACGTCCCACTTAAAGTGGAGGGTATGTATTTCTTCCCAGCACCTTCAGCATTTATTCTTTGTAGTTTTTGCTGATGGTTATTCTGAGTGGTGTGAGCTGATACCTCTTTGTGGTTGAATTTGCATGTGTCTCATAATGTGTTGAAATTGAGCTTTAAGACATGTCCTTTTAATTTTTCCAGCTGTGATTAGAGCTTATTTCTTCAAAGTGTTTTCTTAAAGTATGTGTCACCATTTGAAATATTTTGGCCATTATCTCCCTCAAGACATTTTGAGGGCAGGTTTCATTTACAGCCCTGAAGTACTTGTTCATATGAAGTGACCATTAGCTCAGGCTTTAAACCTGCTTTTGCAGGTAATGGCCAGAGAGCGGCAGCCTTTCTACGTTCCCCATGCTGGTACTAGGGAAACAGACCTACCGGCCAGTGGTGTTCTTCGGTTATAAATTAGAGTGCAATGTGCCCGGATAAACCCACAAATGTTGATGTCTCCTTGCTTTTGTTTGTTTTTAATTTAATTTATATTTATTATTAGAGTAATATTCCATTGTGTACGTGGACCACTTCTTCTTGGTGCATTCCTCGGTTGATGGACATTTTCATTGCTTCCAAGTGCTGGCTATGGTAAATATTGCTGGCGTACAGGTTTGCCAGCCTGTGATTTTTGATTCTCATTTTCTCAGGTGATAGGCCAAGCAGTGGTTGTGATTGATTGACTGGTAGCTCAATGTTTCCCTTTTCAAAGCACCTACGTTGTGTTTTCATTAGTGGCTCTTTACATGCCCCCCCTTACAACCGAGGGTACGCATTTCTCCACACTCCCTTCACCGTTTATTTTTGGCAGCATTTTTCCTAATGGCCATTCTGATTGCTGTGAGCTGATAGGTTTTTGTAATATGGGTATGCATGACATTAAAATTTTTAAATTCATCATATTCCTACGCCTTTTTCTTTTCTCTTAAAAGAAAAAAACCGTAAGTATAATACAGCTCTTGAAATTGACTTCTTCGAAGGTTGCCCTCTTTTGAATTTTTTGGTCGATTTTTGACCCCAGAAATTTTTTGGAGGGCAGGTGTCATTTACAGAACTGCAAGTTGGTGAAAATTTAGTGACCTTTTGCAGTGGGTTCAAAGCTGCTGTTGTGGGAAACGTCCACAAGGAGGTAGCTTTTCTCCATTCCCCAATCTGGGTACTAGGGCAGCAGAGCCCTTCTGGAAGTCATTGTCCTAGGTTATAAATTAGAATGGAATTTGCCAGGAGAAATCCCCATAAGTTTATGTCTCATTACTTCATCTTGGTTTTTAAAATTTTTTTAATCTGGGTAAAGTTTAGAATATTGTTTGTCCTAGGTGTACACCATCTGGTCCTTTTGTACATTATGTATGTCTATTAATGTACAGATCCTCTTCCCATGTAAAATATTACAGTGTTCCATCGACCTCCCTTGCTATATGTTCGGTCTTTTTGATACATGTATATAATATGTATTTGTATATGTATAGTAACACTAATCCTCATTTCTCAATTTCCCCCCTCCTTTCCTTTTAGATGAGCATAGTTTGTTTTGTTTTCTAAGCCTGTGAGTGTCTTTCTCTTTGGAAATATGTTCATCTGTGTCAGTTATTAGTTAATGCCATAAGTGATAATATAGGCTATAGGTCTTTTGCTTTCCGACCTACTTCATGTTTTGTGATTATCTCCAGGCTCATCTGTGGTGCCTCAAAGAGCAGCGCTTCAGTGTTTTCCATGGCTAATATTCCATTGTGTACATGGACCACTTCTTCTTGGTGCATTCCTCTGTTGATGGACATTTTCCTTGCTTCCAAGTGTTGCCTATGGTAAATATTGCTGGAGGGCAGGATTGCCAGCCTGTGATTTTTGATTTTCATTTTCTCAGGTGATAGACCCAGCAGTGGTTATGATTGATTGACTGGTATGGTAGCTCAACGTTTACCTTTTCAAGGCACCTCAATTGTGCTTTCATTAGTGGCTCTTACCACGTCCCCCTTAGAATCGAGGGTACGCACTTCTCCACAATCACGTCAGCATTTCTTGTTTGCAGCATATTTGTTGATGGCCATTCTGACTGGTGTGAGCTGATAGGTGTTTGTAATTTGGGTTTACATGTCTGTAAAAATTCCTACAATTCATCATTTTTCCACGCCTTTTTCTTTTCTGTTAAAAGAAAAAAGAACAAAAGTGTGAGTATAATATACCTCTTCAAATTTTCTTTTTGGAAGGTTGCACTCTAGAATTTTTTGGTCGATTTTCGACCTCAGTATTTTTTGGAGGGCAGGTGTCATTTACAGACCTGCAATTGGTGAATATTTAGTGACCTTTTGCAGTGGGGTTAAAGCTGCTGTGGTGGGAAACGGCCACAAGGATGCAGCATTTCTCCATTCCCAAATCTGGGTACTAGGGCAGCAGAGCCGTTCTGGAAGTCGTTTGCCTAGGTTGTAAATTTGAATGGAATGTGCCAGGAAAACCCCCCATAAGTTTATGTCTCATTACTCCTAGTTCGTTGTTTTAATTTTTTCAATTGGGGTAATGGTTAGAATGTTGCTTGTCCAAGGTGTACACACTCTGGTTCATCTACATATTCTATATACCTATTTATGTAGAGATCCTCTTCCCCTGTAAATTATTACAGAGTGTTCCGTAAACCTTCCTTGCTATATGGTCGGTCTTTTTGATATATGTATATAATATGTATTTGTATACATATGGTAACGCTAATCTTCATTTATCCATTCCCCCCACCTTTCCTTTTAGATAAGCATAGTTTTTTTTTAATAAGTCTGTGATTGACTTTCTCTGTGGAAATATGTTCATTTGTGTCAGTTATTAGATAACGCCTATAAGTGATATCATAGGATATAGGACTTCTGCTTTCCGACTTACCTCATGTTCTGTGATTATCTCCAAGATCATCTATGGTGCCTCAAAGAGCAGTGTTTCATTGTTTTCCATGGCTAGTATTCATTGTGTACATGGACCACTTCTTCTTTATCCTTTCATCTGTTGATGGACATTTTGGTTGCTTCACTGTCTTGTCTATGGTGAATAAGGCTGCAGTGCAGCTTTTGCAGCCCGGGTCTTCTTCATTCTGGTCTTCTCAGGTGAGAGGCCCATTGGTGCGCCTGCTGGATTGAATGGTACCTCAATTTTTCCTTTTCAACGCAGCTCCTTTCTGTTCTCATTATTAGCGTTTAACCCTTTTGCATCTCACCAGCAGCTAGAGGGTACACAGTTCTCTAAAACCTCTTCAGCATTTATTGTTTGTAGACTTTTTGCCAATGGTCAGTCGACTGGTGTGAGTTGAAAACTTTTTGTAGATTAGATTGCATGAGTCTAATACTTCCTGAGGTGGAGCTTTTATCCATTTTCCTTTCTTTAAAAAGAGAGTGAGTAAAACTTACCTCTTCATACTATCTTCTTGAAAATTTGGCCTGTTTTGAATTTTTTGTATCCATTCCCTACCTCAGCACAATTTTGAGGGCAGGTGTCCTTTACAGCCCTGAGTCCTTGTGAATGGTAAGTGACCATTAGCTGTGGGTTAAAAGCTGCTCTTGCGGGAATCGGCCACAAGGCGGCAGCATTTCTCCTTTACCAAATCTGGTTTCTAGGGCAACAGAGCCTTACTGGAAGTGGTGTTCTAGGTTGTAAATTAGAATGGAATGTGCGAGGAAAAAGCCCTTTAAGTTTATGTCTCATTACTTCTTGTTGGTATTTTGAACTTAATTTTTATTTCTTATCACAGCAAACTTGATTACAATGTTTTGTTTGTTCTAGGTGTGCAAGATGTGGTTCTTTCACACATATGCATATATCTATTCTTCGGATCCTTTTCCCATGTAGGTTATGACACAATGTTGAGTAGTCTTCTCTTGGTATTGCGTAGGTCTTTGGTGATTATATATTTCACATGTGTTTGTATCTCTCTGTTAACCTCAATATGGTAATGTATCCAATCCTCACACCTTTCCATTTGGTGAACCATAAGTTTTTTTAATGAATCTATGATAGTGTTTCTCTGTGGAAATATCTTTGTTTGTATCATTTTTTAGGTAACACCTATATGTGATATGATAGGATATGTGTCTTTCGCTTTCTCACTTACTCCAAGTTGCGTGATTACTTCTAGACTCATCTATGGTGCTGCAAATGGCATTGTTTCATTTTTTCACTAGCTCTTATTCCATCTGTACAGGTAGCAGTACTTCTTTGTCCACCCATCTGTCGGTGGACTTTTTGGTTACTTCCATATCTTGGCTATTGTAATACTATGCAATGTAGATTTGCGTGCCTGTGTCCTTCCAATTCTCTCTTCTTCGTTTATAGGTCTAGGCATAGGTCTGCTAGATCATATGGTAGCTCAATGGTTACCTTTTAAAGGCACCTCTATTCTGTTCTCCTTAGTGGCTCTTTCCAGGTTACGTCCCACTTAAAGTGGAGGGTATGTATTTCTTCCCAGCACCTTCAGCATTTATTCTTTGTAGTTTTTGCTGATGGTTATTCTGAGTGGTGTGAGCTGATACCTCTTTGTGGTTGAATTTGCATGTGTCTCATAATGTGTTGAAATTGAGCTTTAAGACATGTCCTTTTAATTTTTCCAGCTGTGATTAGAGCTTATTTCTTCAAAGTGTTTTCTTAAAGTATGTGTCACCATTTGAAATATTTTGGCCATTATCTCCCTCAAGACATTTTGAGGGCAGGTTTCATTTACAGCCCTGAAGTACTTGTTCATATGAAGTGACCATTAGCTCAGGCTTTAAACCTGCTTTTGCAGGTAATGGCCAGAGAGCGGCAGCCTTTCTACGTTCCCCATGCTGGTACTAGGGAAACAGACCTACCGGCCAGTGGTGTTCTTCGGTTATAAATTAGAGTGCAATGTGCCCGGATAAACCCACAAATGTTGATGTCTCCTTGCTTTTGTTTGTTTTTAATTTAATTTATATTTATTATTAGAGTAATATTCCATTGTGTACGTGGACCACTTCTTCTTGGTGCATTCCTCGGTTGATGGACATTTTCATTGCTTCCAAGTGCTGGCTATGGTAAATATTGCTGGCGTACAGGTTTGCCAGCCTGTGATTTTTGATTCTCATTTTCTCAGGTGATAGGCCAAGCAGTGGTTGTGATTGATTGACTGGTAGCTCAATGTTTCCCTTTTCAAAGCACCTACGTTGTGTTTTCATTAGTGGCTCTTTACATGCCCCCCCTTACAACCGAGGGTACGCATTTCTCCACACTCCCTTCACCGTTTATTTTTGGCAGCATTTTTCCTAATGGCCATTCTGATTGCTGTGAGCTGATAGGTTTTTGTAATATGGGTATGCATGACATTAAAATTTTTAAATTCATCATATTCCTACGCCTTTTTCTTTTCTCTTAAAAGAAAAAAACCGTAAGTATAATACAGCTCTTGAAATTGACTTCTTCGAAGGTTGCCCTCTTTTGAATTTTTTGGTCGATTTTTGACCCCAGAAATTTTTTGGAGGGCAGGTGTCATTTACAGAACTGCAAGTTGGTGAAAATTTAGTGACCTTTTGCAGTGGGTTCAAAGCTGCTGTTGTGGGAAACGTCCACAAGGAGGTAGCTTTTCTCCATTCCCCAATCTGGGTACTAGGGCAGCAGAGCCCTTCTGGAAGTCATTGTCCTAGGTTATAAATTAGAATGGAATTTGCCAGGAGAAATCCCCATAAGTTTATGTCTCATTACTTCATCTTGGTTTTTAAAATTTTTTTAATCTGGGTAAAGTTTAGAATATTGTTTGTCCTAGGTGTACACCATCTGGTCCTTTTGTACATTATGTATGTCTATTAATGTACAGATCCTCTTCCCATGTAAAATATTACAGTGTTCCATCGACCTCCCTTGCTATATGTTCGGTCTTTTTGATACATGTATATAATATGTATTTGTATATGTATAGTAACACTAATCCTCATTTCTCAATTTCCCCCCTCCTTTCCTTTTAGATGAGCATAGTTTGTTTTGTTTTCTAAGCCTGTGAGTGTCTTTCTCTTTGGAAATATGTTCATCTGTGTCAGTTATTAGATAATGCCATAAGTGATAATATAGGCTATAGGTCTTTTGCTTTCCGACCTACTTCATGTTTTGTGATTATCTCCAGGCTCATCTGTGGTGCCTCAAAGAGCAGCGCTTCAGTGTTTTCCATGGCTAATATTCCATTGTGTACATGGACCACTTCTTCTTGGTGCATTCCTCTGTTGATGGACATTTTCCTTGCTTCCAAGTGTTGCCTATGGTAAATATTGCTGGAGGGCAGGATTGCCAGCCTGTGATTTGTGATTTTCATTTTCTCAGGTGATAGACCCAGCAGTGGTTATGATTGATTGACTGGTATGGTAGCTCAACGTTTACCTTTTCAAGGCACCTCAATTGTGCTTTCATTAGTGGCTCTTACCACGTCCCCCTTAGAATCGAGGGTACGCACTTCTCCACAATCACGTCAGCATTTCTTGTTTGCAGCATATTTGTTGATGGCCATTCTGACTGGTGTGAGCTGATAGGTGTTTGTAATTTGGGTTTACATGTCTGTAAAAATTCCTACAATTCATCATTTTTCCACGCCTTTTTCTTTTCTGTTAAAAGAAAAAAGAACAAAAGTGTGAGTATAATATACCTCTTCAAATTTTCTTTTTGGAAGGTTGCACTCTAGAATTTTTTGGTCGATTTTCGACCTCAGTATTTTTTGGAGGGCAGGTGTCATTTACAGACCTGCAATTGGTGAATATTTAGTGACCTTTTGCAGTGGGGTTAAAGCTGCTGTGGTGGGAAACGGCCACAAGGATGCAGCATTTCTCCATTCCCAAATCTGGGTACTAGGGCAGCAGAGCCGTTCTGGAAGTCGTTTGCCTAGGTTGTAAATTTGAATGGAATGTGCCAGGAAAACCCCCCATAAGTTTATGTCTCATTACTCCTAGTTCGTTGTTTTAATTTTTTCAATTGGGGTAATGGTTAGAATGTTGCTTGTCCAAGGTGTACACACTCTGGTTCATCTACATATTCTATATACCTATTTATGTAGAGATCCTCTTCCCCTGTAAATTATTACAGAGTGTTCCGTAAACCTTCCTTGCTATATGGTCGGTCTTTTTGATATATGTATATAATATGTATTTGTATACATATGGTAACGCTAATCTTCATTTATCCATTCCCCCCACCTTTCCTTTTAGATAAGCATAGTTTTTTTTTAATAAGTCTGTGATTGACTTTCTCTGTGGAAATATGTTCATTTGTGTCAGTTATTAGATAACGCCTATAAGTGATATCATAGGATATAGGACTTCTGCTTTCCGACTTACCTCATGTTCTGTGATTATCTCCAAGATCATCTATGGTGCCTCAAAGAGCAGTGTTTCATTGTTTTCCATGGCTAGTATTCATTGTGTACATGGACCACTTCTTCTTTATCCTTTCATCTGTTGATGGACATTTTGGTTGCTTCACTGTCTTGTCTATGGTGAATAAGGCTGCAGTGCAGCTTTTGCAGCCCGGGTCTTCTTCATTCTGGTCTTCTCAGGTGAGAGGCCCATTGGTGCGCCTGCTGGATTGAATGGTACCTCAATTTTTCCTTTTCAACGCAGCTCCTTTCTGTTCTCATTATTAGCGTTTAACCCTTTGGCATCTCACCAGCAGCTAGAGGGTACACAGTTCTCTAAAACCTCTTCAGCATTTATTGTTTGTAGACTTTTTGCCAATGGTCAGTCGACTGGTGTGAGTTGAAAACTTTTTGTAGATTAGATTGCATGAGTCTAATACTTCCTGAGGTGGAGCTTTTATCCATTTTCCTTTCTTTAAAAAGAGAGTGAGTAAAACTTACCTCTTCATACTATCTTCTTGAAAATTTGGCCTGTTTTGAATTTTTTGTATCCATTCCCTACCTCAGCACAATTTTGAGGGCAGGTGTCCTTTACAGCCCTGAGTCCTTGTGAATGGTAAGTGACCATTAGCTGTGGGTTAAAAGCTGCTCTTGCGGGAATCGGCCACAAGGCGGCAGCATTTCTCCTTTACCAAATCTGGTTTCTAGGGCAACAGAGCCTTACTGGAAGTGGTGTTCTAGGTTGTAAATTAGAATGGAATGTGCGAGGAAAAAGCCCTTTAAGTTTATGTCTCATTACTTCTTGTTGGTATTTTGAACTTAATTTTTATTTCTTATCACAGCAAACTTGATTACAATGTTTTGTTTGTTCTAGGTGTGCAAGATGTGGTTCTTTCACACATATGCATATATCTATTCTTCGGATCCTTTTCCCATGTAGGTTATGACACAATGTTGAGTAGTCTTCTCTTGGTATTGCGTAGGTCTTTGGTGATTATATATTTCACATGTGTTTGTATCTCTCTGTTAACCTCAATATGGTAATGTATCCAATCCTCACACCTTTCCATTTGGTGAACCATAAGTTTTTTTAATGAATCTATGATAGTGTTTCTCTGTGGAAATATCTTTGTTTGTATCATTTTTTAGGTAACACCTATATGTGATATGATAGGATATGTGTCTTTCGCTTTCTCACTTACTCCAAGTTGCGTGATTACTTCTAGACTCATCTATGGTGCTGCAAATGGCATTGTTTCATTTTTTCACTAGCTCTTATTCCATCTGTACAGGTAGCAGTACTTCTTTGTCCACCCATCTGTCGGTGGACTTTTTGGTTACTTCCATATCTTGGCTATTGTAATACTATGCAATGTAGATTTGCGTGCCTGTGTCCTTCCAATTCTCTCTTCTTCGTTTATAGGTCTAGGCATAGGTCTGCTAGATCATATGGTAGCTCAATGGTTACCTTTTAAAGGCACCTCTATTCTGTTCTCCTTAGTGGCTCTTTCCAGGTTACGTCCCACTTAAAGTGGAGGGTATGTATTTCTTCCCAGCACCTTCAGCATTTATTCTTTGTAGTTTTTGCTGATGGTTATTCTGAGTGGTGTGAGCTGATACCTCTTTGTGGTTGAATTTGCATGTGTCTCATAATGTGTTGAAATTGAGCTTTAAGACATGTCCTTTTAATTTTTCCAGCTGTGATTAGAGCTTATTTCTTCAAAGTGTTTTCTTAAAGTATGTGTCACCATTTGAAATATTTTGGCCATTATCTCCCTCAAGACATTTTGAGGGCAGGTTTCATTTACAGCCCTGAAGTACTTGTTCATATGAAGTGACCATTAGCTCAGGCTTTAAACCTGCTTTTGCAGGTAATGGCCAGAGAGCGGCAGCCTTTCTACGTTCCCCATGCTGGTACTAGGGAAACAGACCTACCGGCCAGTGGTGTTCTTCGGTTATAAATTAGAGTGCAATGTGCCCGGATAAACCCACAAATGTTGATGTCTCCTTGCTTTTGTTTGTTTTTAATTTAATTTATATTTATTATTAGAGTAATATTCCATTGTGTACGTGGACCACTTCTTCTTGGTGCATTCCTCGGTTGATGGACATTTTCATTGCTTCCAAGTGCTGGCTATGGTAAATATTGCTGGCGTACAGGTTTGCCAGCCTGTGATTTTTGATTCTCATTTTCTCAGGTGATAGGCCAAGCAGTGGTTGTGATTGATTGACTGGTAGCTCAATGTTTCCCTTTTCAAAGCACCTACGTTGTGTTTTCATTAGTGGCTCTTTACATGCCCCCCCTTACAACCGAGGGTACGCATTTCTCCACACTCCCTTCACCGTTTATTTTTGGCAGCATTTTTCCTAATGGCCATTCTGATTGCTGTGAGCTGATAGGTTTTTGTAATATGGGTATGCATGACATTAAAATTTTTAAATTCATCATATTCCTACGCCTTTTTCTTTTCTCTTAAAAGAAAAAAACCGTAAGTATAATACAGCTCTTGAAATTGACTTCTTCGAAGGTTGCCCTCTTTTGAATTTTTTGGTCGATTTTTGACCCCAGAAATTTTTTGGAGGGCAGGTGTCATTTACAGAACTGCAAGTTGGTGAAAATTTAGTGACCTTTTGCAGTGGGTTCAAAGCTGCTGTTGTGGGAAACGTCCACAAGGAGGTAGCTTTTCTCCATTCCCCAATCTGGGTACTAGGGCAGCAGAGCCCTTCTGGAAGTCATTGTCCTAGGTTATAAATTAGAATGGAATTTGCCAGGAGAAATCCCCATAAGTTTATGTCTCATTACTTCATCTTGGTTTTTAAAATTTTTTTAATCTGGGTAAAGTTTAGAATATTGTTTGTCCTAGGTGTACACCATCTGGTCCTTTTGTACATTATGTATGTCTATTAATGTACAGATCCTCTTCCCATGTAAAATATTACAGTGTTCCATCGACCTCCCTTGCTATATGTTCGGTCTTTTTGATACATGTATATAATATGTATTTGTATATGTATAGTAACACTAATCCTCATTTCTCAATTTCCCCCCTCCTTTCCTTTTAGATGAGCATAGTTTGTTTTGTTTTCTAAGCCTGTGAGTGTCTTTCTCTTTGGAAATATGTTCATCTGTGTCAGTTATTAGATAATGCCATAAGTGATAATATAGGCTATAGGTCTTTTGCTTTCCGACCTACTTCATGTTTTGTGATTATCTCCAGGCTCATCTGTGGTGCCTCAAAGAGCAGCGCTTCAGTGTTTTCCATGGCTAATATTCCATTGTGTACATGGACCACTTCTTCTTGGTGCATTCCTCTGTTGATGGACATTTTCCTTGCTTCCAAGTGTTGCCTATGGTAAATATTGCTGGAGGGCAGGATTGCCAGCCTGTGATTTTTGATTTTCATTTTCTCAGGTGATAGACCCAGCAGTGGTTATGATTGATTGACTGGTATGGTAGCTCAACGTTTACCTTTTCAAGGCACCTCAATTGTGCTTTCATTAGTGGCTCTTACCACGTCCCCCTTAGAATCGAGGGTACGCACTTCTCCACAATCACGTCAGCATTTCTTGTTTGCAGCATATTTGTTGATGGCCATTCTGACTGGTGTGAGCTGATAGGTGTTTGTAATTTGGGTTTACATGTCTGTAAAAATTCCTACAATTCATCATTTTTCCACGCCTTTTTCTTTTCTGTTAAAAGAAAAAAGAACAAAAGTGTGAGTATAATATACCTCTTCAAATTTTCTTTTTGGAAGGTTGCACTCTAGAATTTTTTGGTCGATTTTCGACCTCAGTATTTTTTGGAGGGCAGGTGTCATTTACAGACCTGCAATTGGTGAATATTTAGTGACCTTTTGCAGTGGGGTTAAAGCTGCTGTGGTGGGAAACGGCCACAAGGATGCAGCATTTCTCCATTCCCAAATCTGGGTACTAGGGCAGCAGAGCCGTTCTGGAAGTCGTTTGCCTAGGTTGTAAATTTGAATGGAATGTGCCAGGAAAACCCCCCATAAGTTTATGTCTCATTACTCCTAGTTCGTTGTTTTAATTTTTTCAATTGGGGTAATGGTTAGAATGTTGCTTGTCCAAGGTGTACACACTCTGGTTCATCTACATATTCTATATACCTATTTATGTAGAGATCCTCTTCCCCTGTAAATTATTACAGAGTGTTCCGTAAACCTTCCTTGCTATATGGTCGGTCTTTTTGATATATGTATATAATATGTATTTGTATACATATGGTAACGCTAATCTTCATTTATCCATTCCCCCCACCTTTCCTTTTAGATAAGCATAGTTTTTTTTTAATAAGTCTGTGATTGACTTTCTCTGTGGAAATATGTTCATTTGTGTCAGTTATTAGATAACGCCTATAAGTGATATCATAGGATATAGGACTTCTGCTTTCCGACTTACCTCATGTTCTGTGATTATCTCCAAGATCATCTATGGTGCCTCAAAGAGCAGTGTTTCATTGTTTTCCATGGCTAGTATTCATTGTGTACATGGACCACTTCTTCTTTATCCTTTCATCTGTTGATGGACATTTTGGTTGCTTCACTGTCTTGTCTATGGTGAATAAGGCTGCAGTGCAGCTTTTGCAGCCCGGGTCTTCTTCATTCTGGTCTTCTCAGGTGAGAGGCCCATTGGTGCGCCTGCTGGATTGAATGGTACCTCAATTTTTCCTTTTCAACGCAGCTCCTTTCTGTTCTCATTATTAGCGTTTAACCCTTTTGCATCTCACCAGCAGCTAGAGGGTACACAGTTCTCTAAAACCTCTTCAGCATTTATTGTTTGTAGACTTTTTGCCAATGGTCAGTCGACTGGTGTGAGTTGAAAACTTTTTGTAGATTAGATTGCATGAGTCTAATACTTCCTGAGGTGGAGCTTTTATCCATTTTCCTTTCTTTAAAAAGAGAGTGAGTAAAACTTACCTCTTCATACTATCTTCTTGAAAATTTGGCCTGTTTTGAATTTTTTGTATCCATTCCCTACCTCAGCACAATTTTGAGGGCAGGTGTCCTTTACAGCCCTGAGTCCTTGTGAATGGTAAGTGACCATTAGCTGTGGGTTAAAAGCTGCTCTTGCGGGAATCGGCCACAAGGCGGCAGCATTTCTCCTTTACCAAATCTGGTTTCTAGGGCAACAGAGCCTTACTGGAAGTGGTGTTCTAGGTTGTAAATTAGAATGGAATGTGCGAGGAAAAAGCCCTTTAAGTTTATGTCTCATTACTTCTTGTTGGTATTTTGAACTTAATTTTTATTTCTTATCACAGCAAACTTGATTACAATGTTTTGTTTGTTCTAGGTGTGCAAGATGTGGTTCTTTCACACATATGCATATATCTATTCTTCGGATCCTTTTCCCATGTAGGTTATGACACAATGTTGAGTAGTCTTCTCTTGGTATTGCGTAGGTCTTTGGTGATTATATATTTCACATGTGTTTGTATCTCTCTGTTAACCTCAATATGGTAATGTATCCAATCCTCACACCTTTCCATTTGGTGAACCATAAGTTTTTTTAATGAATCTATGATAGTGTTTCTCTGTGGAAATATCTTTGTTTGTATCATTTTTTAGGTAACACCTATATGTGATATGATAGGATATGTGTCTTTCGCTTTCTCACTTACTCCAAGTTGCGTGATTACTTCTAGACTCATCTATGGTGCTGCAAATGGCATTGTTTCATTTTTTCACTAGCTCTTATTCCATCTGTACAGGTAGCAGTACTTCTTTGTCCACCCATCTGTCGGTGGACTTTTTGGTTACTTCCATATCTTGGCTATTGTAATACTATGCAATGTAGATTTGCGTGCCTGTGTCCTTCCAATTCTCTCTTCTTCGTTTATAGGTCTAGGCATAGGTCTGCTAGATCATATGGTAGCTCAATGGTTACCTTTTAAAGGCACCTCTATTCTGTTCTCCTTAGTGGCTCTTTCCAGGTTACGTCCCACTTAAAGTGGAGGGTATGTATTTCTTCCCAGCACCTTCAGCATTTATTCTTTGTAGTTTTTGCTGATGGTTATTCTGAGTGGTGTGAGCTGATACCTCTTTGTGGTTGAATTTGCATGTGTCTCATAATGTGTTGAAATTGAGCTTTAAGACATGTCCTTTTAATTTTTCCAGCTGTGATTAGAGCTTATTTCTTCAAAGTGTTTTCTTAAAGTATGTGTCACCATTTGAAATATTTTGGCCATTATCTCCCTCAAGACATTTTGAGGGCAGGTTTCATTTACAGCCCTGAAGTACTTGTTCATATGAAGTGACCATTAGCTCAGGCTTTAAACCTGCTTTTGCAGGTAATGGCCAGAGAGCGGCAGCCTTTCTACGTTCCCCATGCTGGTACTAGGGAAACAGACCTACCGGCCAGTGGTGTTCTTCGGTTATAAATTAGAGTGCAATGTGCCCGGATAAACCCACAAATGTTGATGTCTCCTTGCTTTTGTTTGTTTTTAATTTAATTTATATTTATTATTAGAGTAATATTCCATTGTGTACGTGGACCACTTCTTCTTGGTGCATTCCTCGGTTGATGGACATTTTCATTGCTTCCAAGTGCTGGCTATGGTAAATATTGCTGGCGTACAGGTTTGCCAGCCTGTGATTTTTGATTCTCATTTTCTCAGGTGATAGGCCAAGCAGTGGTTGTGATTGATTGACTGGTAGCTCAATGTTTCCCTTTTCAAAGCACCTACGTTGTGTTTTCATTAGTGGCTCTTTACATGCCCCCCCTTACAACCGAGGGTACGCATTTCTCCACACTCCCTTCACCGTTTATTTTTGGCAGCATTTTTCCTAATGGCCATTCTGATTGCTGTGAGCTGATAGGTTTTTGTAATATGGGTATGCATGACATTAAAATTTTTAAATTCATCATATTCCTACGCCTTTTTCTTTTCTCTTAAAAGAAAAAAACCGTAAGTATAATACAGCTCTTGAAATTGACTTCTTCGAAGGTTGCCCTCTTTTGAATTTTTTGGTCGATTTTTGACCCCAGAAATTTTTTGGAGGGCAGGTGTCATTTACAGAACTGCAAGTTGGTGAAAATTTAGTGACCTTTTGCAGTGGGTTCAAAGCTGCTGTTGTGGGAAACGTCCACAAGGAGGTAGCTTTTCTCCATTCCCCAATCTGGGTACTAGGGCAGCAGAGCCCTTCTGGAAGTCATTGTCCTAGGTTATAAATTAGAATGGAATTTGCCAGGAGAAATCCCCATAAGTTTATGTCTCATTACTTCATCTTGGTTTTTAAAATTTTTTTAATCTGGGTAAAGTTTAGAATATTGTTTGTCCTAGGTGTACACCATCTGGTCCTTTTGTACATTATGTATGTCTATTAATGTACAGATCCTCTTCCCATGTAAAATATTACAGTGTTCCATCGACCTCCCTTGCTATATGTTCGGTCTTTTTGATACATGTATATAATATGTATTTGTATATGTATAGTAACACTAATCCTCATTTCTCAATTTCCCCCCTCCTTTCCTTTTAGATGAGCATAGTTTGTTTTGTTTTCTAAGCCTGTGAGTGTCTTTCTCTTTGGAAATATGTTCATCTGTGTCAGTTATTAGATAATGCCATAAGTGATAATATAGGCTATAGGTCTTTTGCTTTCCGACCTACTTCATGTTTTGTGATTATCTCCAGGCTCATCTGTAGTGCCTCAAAGAGCAGCGCTTCAGTGTTTTCCATGGCTAATATTCCATTGTGTACATGGACCACTTCTTCTTGGTGCATTCCTCTGTTGATGGACATTTTCCTTGCTTCCAAGTGTTGCCTATGGTAAATATTGCTGGAGGGCAGGATTGCCAGCCTGTGATTTTTGATTTTCATTTTCTCAGGTGATAGACCCAGCAGTGGTTATGATTGATTGACTGGTATGGTAGCTCAACGTTTACCTTTTCAAGGCACCTCAATTGTGCTTTCATTAGTGGCTCTTACCACGTCCCCCTTAGAATCGAGGGTACGCACTTCTCCACAATCACGTCAGCATTTCTTGTTTGCAGCATATTTGTTGATGGCCATTCTGACTGGTGTGAGCTGATAGGTGTTTGTAATTTGGGTTTACATGTCTGTAAAAATTCCTACAATTCATCATTTTTCCACGCCTTTTTCTTTTCTGTTAAAAGAAAAAAGAACAAAAGTGTGAGTATAATATACCTCTTCAAATTTTCTTTTTGGAAGGTTGCACTCTAGAATTTTTTGGTCGATTTTCGACCTCAGTATTTTTTGGAGGGCAGGTGTCATTTACAGACCTGCAATTGGTGAATATTTAGTGACCTTTTGCAGTGGGGTTAAAGCTGCTGTGGTGGGAAACGGCCACAAGGATGCAGCATTTCTCCATTCCCAAATCTGGGTACTAGGGCAGCAGAGCCGTTCTGGAAGTCGTTTGCCTAGGTTGTAAATTTGAATGGAATGTGCCAGGAAAACCCCCCATAAGTTTATGTCTCATTACTCCTAGTTCGTTGTTTTAATTTTTTCAATTGGGGTAATGGTTAGAATGTTGCTTGTCCAAGGTGTACACACTCTGGTTCATCTACATATTCTATATACCTATTTATGTAGAGATCCTCTTCCCCTGTAAATTATTACAGAGTGTTCCGTAAACCTTCCTTGCTATATGGTCGGTCTTTTTGATATATGTATATAATATGTATTTGTATACATATGGTAACGCTAATCTTCATTTATCCATTCCCCCCACCTTTCCTTTTAGATAAGCATAGTTTTTTTTAATAAGTCTGTGATTGACTTTCTCTGTGGAAATATGTTCATTTGTGTCAGTTATTAGATAACGCCTATAAGTGATATCATAGGATATAGGACTTCTGCTTTCCGACTTACCTCATGTTCTGTGATTATCTCCAAGATCATCTATGGTGCCTCAAAGAGCAGTGTTTCATTGTTTTCCATGGCTAGTATTCATTGTGTACATGGACCACTTCTTCTTTATCCTTTCATCTGTTGATGGACATTTTGGTTGCTTCACTGTCTTGTCTATGGTGAATAAGGCTGCAGTGCAGCTTTTGCAGCCCGGGTCTTCTTCATTCTGGTCTTCTCAGGTGAGAGGCCCATTGGTGCGCCTGCTGGATTGAATGGTACCTCAATTTTTCCTTTTCAACGCAGCTCCTTTCTGTTCTCATTATTAGCGTTTAACCCTTTTGCATCTCACCAGCAGCTAGAGGGTACACAGTTCTCTAAAACCTCTTCAGCATTTATTGTTTGTAGACTTTTTGCCAATGGTCAGTCGACTGGTGTGAGTTGAAAACTTTTTGTAGATTAGATTGCATGAGTCTAATACTTCCTGAGGTGGAGCTTTTATCCATTTTCCTTTCTTTAAAAAGAGAGTGAGTAAAACTTACCTCTTCATACTATCTTCTTGAAAATTTGGCCTGTTTTGAATTTTTTGTATCCATTCCCTACCTCAGCACAATTTTGAGGGCAGGTGTCCTTTACAGCCCTGAGTCCTTGTGAATGGTAAGTGACCATTAGCTGTGGGTTAAAAGCTGCTCTTGCGGGAATCGGCCACAAGGCGGCAGCATTTCTCCTTTACCAAATCTGGTTTCTAGGGCAACAGAGCCTTACTGGAAGTGGTGTTCTAGGTTGTAAATTAGAATGGAATGTGCGAGGAAAAAGCCCTTTAAGTTTATGTCTCATTACTTCTTGTTGGTATTTTGAACTTAATTTTTATTTCTTATCACAGCAAACTTGATTACAATGTTTTGTTTGTTCTAGGTGTGCAAGATGTGGTTCTTTCACACATATGCATATATCTATTCTTCGGATCCTTTTCCCATGTAGGTTATGACACAATGTTGAGTAGTCTTCTCTTGGTATTGCGTAGGTCTTTGGTGATTATATATTTCACATGTGTTTGTATCTCTCTGTTAACCTCAATATGGTAATGTATCCAATCCTCACACCTTTCCATTTGGTGAACCATAAGTTTTTTTAATGAATCTATGATAGTGTTTCTCTGTGGAAATATCTTTGTTTGTATCATTTTTTAGGTAACACCTATATGTGATATGATAGGATATGTGTCTTTCGCTTTCTCACTTACTCCAAGTTGCGTGATTACTTCTAGACTCATCTATGGTGCTGCAAATGGCATTGTTTCATTTTTTCACTAGCTCTTATTCCATCTGTACAGGTAGCAGTACTTCTTTGTCCACCCATCTGTCGGTGGACTTTTTGGTTACTTCCATATCTTGGCTATTGTAATACTATGCAATGTAGATTTGCGTGCCTGTGTCCTTCCAATTCTCTCTTCTTCGTTTATAGGTCTAGGCATAGGTCTGCTAGATCATATGGTAGCTCAATGGTTACCTTTTAAAGGCACCTCTATTCTGTTCTCCTTAGTGGCTCTTTCCAGGTTACGTCCCACTTAAAGTGGAGGGTATGTATTTCTTCCCAGCACCTTCAGCATTTATTCTTTGTAGTTTTTGCTGATGGTTATTCTGAGTGGTGTGAGCTGATACCTCTTTGTGGTTGAATTTGCATGTGTCTCATAATGTGTTGAAATTGAGCTTTAAGACATGTCCTTTTAATTTTTCCAGCTGTGATTAGAGCTTATTTCTTCAAAGTGTTTTCTTAAAGTATGTGTCACCATTTGAAATATTTTGGCCATTATCTCCCTCAAGACATTTTGAGGGCAGGTTTCATTTACAGCCCTGAAGTACTTGTTCATATGAAGTGACCATTAGCTCAGGCTTTAAACCTGCTTTTGCAGGTAATGGCCAGAGAGCGGCAGCCTTTCTACGTTCCCCATGCTGGTACTAGGGAAACAGACCTACCGGCCAGTGGTGTTCTTCGGTTATAAATTAGAGTGCAATGTGCCCGGATAAACCCACAAATGTTGATGTCTCCTTGCTTTTGTTTGTTTTTAATTCAATTTATATTTATTATTAGAGTAATATTCCATTGTGTACGTGGACCACTTCTTCTTGGTGCATTCCTCGGTTGATGGACATTTTCATTGCTTCCAAGTGCTGGCTATGGTAAATATTGCTGGCGTACAGGTTTGCCAGCCTGTGATTTTTGATTCTCATTTTCTCAGGTGATAGGCCAAGCAGTGGTTGTGATTGATTGACTGGTAGCTCAATGTTTCCCTTTTCAAAGCACCTACGTTGTGTTTTCATTAGTGGCTCTTTACATGCCCCCCCTTACAACCGAGGGTACGCATTTCTCCACACTCCCTTCACCGTTTATTTTTGGCAGCATTTTTCCTAATGGCCATTCTGATTGCTGTGAGCTGATAGGTTTTTGTAATATGGGTATGCATGACATTAAAATTTTTAAATTCATCATATTCCTACGCCTTTTTCTTTTCTCTTAAAAGAAAAAAACCGTAAGTATAATACAGCTCTTGAAATTGACTTCTTCGAAGGTTGCCCTCTTTTGAATTTTTTGGTCGATTTTTGACCCCAGAAATTTTTTGGAGGGCAGGTGTCATTTACAGAACTGCAAGTTGGTGAAAATTTAGTGACCTTTTGCAGTGGGTTCAAAGCTGCTGTTGTGGGAAACGTCCACAAGGAGGTAGCTTTTCTCCATTCCCCAATCTGGGTACTAGGGCAGCAGAGCCCTTCTGGAAGTCATTGTCCTAGGTTATAAATTAGAATGGAATTTGCCAGGAGAAATCCCCATAAGTTTATGTCTCATTACTTCATCTTGGTTTTTAAAATTTTTTTAATCTGGGTAAAGTTTAGAATATTGTTTGTCCTAGGTGTACACCATCTGGTCCTTTTGTACATTATGTATGTCTATTAATGTACAGATCCTCTTCCCATGTAAAATATTACAGTGTTCCATCGACCTCCCTTGCTATATGTTCGGTCTTTTTGATACATGTATATAATATGTATTTGTATATGTATAGTAACACTAATCCTCATTTCTCAATTTCCCCCCTCCTTTCCTTTTAGATGAGCATAGTTTGTTTTGTTTTCTAAGCCTGTGAGTGTCTTTCTCTTTGGAAATATGTTCATCTGTGTCAGTTATTAGATAATGCCATAAGTGATAATATAGGCTATAGGTCTTTTGCTTTCCGACCTACTTCATGTTTTGTGATTATCTCCAGGCTCATCTGTGGTGCCTCAAAGAGCAGCGCTTCAGTGTTTTCCATGGCTAATATTCCATTGTGTACATGGACCACTTCTTCTTGGTGCATTCCTCTGTTGATGGACATTTTCCTTGCTTCCAAGTGTTGCCTATGGTAAATATTGCTGGAGGGCAGGATTGCCAGCCTGTGATTTGTGATTTTCATTTTCTCAGGTGATAGACCCAGCAGTGGTTATGATTGATTGACTGGTATGGTAGCTCAACGTTTACCTTTTCAAGGCACCTCAATTGTGCTTTCATTAGTGGCTCTTACCACGTCCCCCTTAGAATCGAGGGTACGCACTTCTCCACAATCACGTCAGCATTTCTTGTTTGCAGCATATTTGTTGATGGCCATTCTGACTGGTGTGAGCTGATAGGTGTTTGTAATTTGGGTTTACATGTCTGTAAAAATTCCTACAATTCATCATTTTTCCACGCCTTTTTCTTTTCTGTTAAAAGAAAAAAGAACAAAAGTGTGAGTATAATATACCTCTTCAAATTTTCTTTTTGGAAGGTTGCACTCTAGAATTTTTTGGTCGATTTTCGACCTCAGTATTTTTTGGAGGGCAGGTGTCATTTACAGACCTGCAATTGGTGAATATTTAGTGACCTTTTGCAGTGGGGTTAAAGCTGCTGTGGTGGGAAACGGCCACAAGGATGCAGCATTTCTCCATTCCCAAATTTGGGTACTAGGGCAGCAGAGCTGTTCTGGAAGTCGTTTGCCTAGGTTGTAAATTTGAATGGAATGTGCCAGGAAAACCCCCCATAAGTTTATGTCTCATTACTCCTAGTTCGTTGTTTTAATTTTTTCAATTGGGGTAATGGTTAGAATGTTGCTTGTCCAAGGTGTACACACTCTGGTTCATCTACATATTCTATATACCTATTTATGTAGAGATCCTCTTCCCCTGTAAATTATTACAGAGTGTTCCGTAAACCTTCCTTGCTATATGGTCGGTCTTTTTGATATATGTATATAATATGTATTTGTATACATATGGTAACGCTAATCTTCATTTATCCATTCCCCCCACCTTTCCTTTTAGATAAGCATAGTTTTTTTTTAATAAGTCTGTGATTGACTTTCTCTGTGGAAATATGTTCATTTGTGTCAGTTATTAGATAACGCCTATAAGTGATATCATAGGATATAGGACTTCTGCTTTCCGACTTACCTCATGTTCTGTGATTATCTCCAAGATCATCTATGGTGCCTCAAAGAGCAGTGTTTCATTGTTTTCCATGGCTAGTATTCATTGTGTACATGGACCACTTCTTCTTTATCCTTTCATCTGTTGATGGACATTTTGGTTGCTTCACTGTCTTGTCTATGGTGAATAAGGCTGCAGTGCAGCTTTTGCAGCCCGGGTCTTCTTCATTCTGGTCTTCTCAGGTGAGAGGCCCATTGGTGCGCCTGCTGGATTGAATGGTACCTCAATTTTTCCTTTTCAACGCAGCTCCTTTCTGTTCTCATTATTAGCGTTTAACCCTTTTGCATCTCACCAGCAGCTAGAGGGTACACAGTTCTCTAAAACCTCTTCAGCATTTATTGTTTGTAGACTTTTTGCCAATGGTCAGTCGACTGGTGTGAGTTGAAAACTTTTTGTAGATTAGATTGCATGAGTCTAATACTTCCTGAGGTGGAGCTTTTATCCATTTTCCTTTCTTTAAAAAGAGAGTGAGTAAAACTTACCTCTTCATACTATCTTCTTGAAAATTTGGCCTGTTTTGAATTTTTTGTATCCATTCCCTACCTCAGCACAATTTTGAGGGCAGGTGTCCTTTACAGCCCTGAGTCCTTGTGAATGGTAAGTGACCATTAGCTGTGGGTTAAAAGCTGCTCTTGCGGGAATCGGCCACAAGGCGGCAGCATTTCTCCTTTACCAAATCTGGTTTCTAGGGCAACAGAGCCTTACTGGAAGTGGTGTTCTAGGTTGTAAATTAGAATGGAATGTGCGAGGAAAAAGCCCTTTAAGTTTATGTCTCATTACTTCTTGTTGGTATTTTGAACTTAATTTTTATTTCTTATCACAGCAAACTTGATTACAATGTTTTGTTTGTTCTAGGTGTGCAAGATGTGGTTCTTTCACACATATGCATATATCTATTCTTCGGATCCTTTTCCCATGTAGGGTATGACACAATGTTGAGTAGTCTTCTCTTGGTATTGCGTAGGTCTTTGGTGATTATATATTTCACATGTGTTTGTATCTCTCTGTTAACCTCAATATGGTAATGTATCCAATCCTCACACCTTTCCATTTGGTGAACCATAAGTTTTTTTAATGAATCTATGATAGTGTTTCTCTGTGGAAATATCTTTGTTTGTATCATTTTTTAGGTAACACCTATATGTGATATGATAGGATATGTGTCTTTCGCTTTCTCACTTACTCCAAGTTGCGTGATTACTTCTAGACTCATCTATGGTGCTGCAAATGGCATTGTTTCATTTTTTCACTAGCTCTTATTCCATCTGTACAGGTAGCAGTACTTCTTTGTCCACCCATCTGTCGGTGGACTTTTTGGTTACTTCCATATCTTGGCTATTGTAATACTATGCAATGTAGATTTGCGTGCCTGTGTCCTTCCAATTCTCTCTTCTTCGTTTATAGGTCTAGGCATAGGTCTGCTAGATCATATGGTAGCTCAATGGTTACCTTTTAAAGGCACCTCTATTCTGTTCTCCTTAGTGGCTCTTTCCAGGTTACGTCCCACTTAAAGTGGAGGGTATGTATTTCTTCCCAGCACCTTCAGCATTTATTCTTTGTAGTTTTTGCTGATGGTTATTCTGAGTGGTGTGAGCTGATACCTCTTTGTGGTTGAATTTGCATGTGTCTCATAATGTGTTGAAATTGAGCTTTAAGACATGTCCTTTTAATTTTTCCAGCTGTGATTAGAGCTTATTTCTTCAAAGTGTTTTCTTAAAGTATGTGTCACCATTTGAAATATTTTGGCCATTATCTCCCTCAAGACATTTTGAGGGCAGGTTTCATTTACAGCCCTGAAGTACTTGTTCATATGAAGTGACCATTAGCTCAGGCTTTAAACCTGCTTTTGCAGGTAATGGCCAGAGAGCGGCAGCCTTTCTACGTTCCCCATGCTGGTACTAGGGAAACAGACCTACCGGCCAGTGGTGTTCTTCGGTTATAAATTAGAGTGCAATGTGCCCGGATAAACCCACAAATGTTGATGTCTCCTTGCTTTTGTTTGTTTTTAATTCAATTTATATTTATTATTAGAGTAATATTCCATTGTGTACGTGGACCACTTCTTCTTGGTGCATTCCTCGGTTGATGGACATTTTCATTGCTTCCAAGTGCTGGCTATGGTAAATATTGCTGGCGTACAGGTTTGCCAGCCTGTGATTTTTGATTCTCATTTTCTCAGGTGATAGGCCAAGCAGTGGTTGTGATTGATTGACTGGTAGCTCAATGTTTCCCTTTTCAAAGCACCTACGTTGTGTTTTCATTAGTGGCTCTTTACATGCCCCCCCTTACAACCGAGGGTACGCATTTCTCCACACTCCCTTCACCGTTTATTTTTGGCAGCATTTTTCCTAATGGCCATTCTGATTGCTGTGAGCTGATAGGTTTTTGTAATATGGGTATGCATGACATTAAAATTTTTAAATTCATCATATTCCTACGCCTTTTTCTTTTCTCTTAAAAGAAAAAAACCGTAAGTATAATACAGCTCTTGAAATTGACTTCTTCGAAGGTTGCCCTCTTTTGAATTTTTTGGTCGATTTTTGACCCCAGAAATTTTTTGGAGGGCAGGTGTCATTTACAGAACTGCAAGTTGGTGAAAATTTAGTGACCTTTTGCAGTGGGTTCAAAGCTGCTGTTGTGGGAAACGTCCACAAGGAGGTAGCTTTTCTCCATTCCCCAATCTGGGTACTAGGGCAGCAGAGCCCTTCTGGAAGTCATTGTCCTAGGTTATAAATTAGAATGGAATTTGCCAGGAGAAATCCCCATAAGTTTATGTCTCATTACTTCATCTTGGTTTTTAAAATTTTTTTAATCTGGGTAAAGTTTAGAATATTGTTTGTCCTAGGTGTACACCATCTGGTCCTTTTGTACATTATGTATGTCTATTAATGTACAGATCCTCTTCCCATGTAAAATATTACAGTGTTCCATCGACCTCCCTTGCTATATGTTCGGTCTTTTTGATACATGTATATAATATGTATTTGTATATGTATAGTAACACTAATCCTCATTTCTCAATTTCCCCCCTCCTTTCCTTTTAGATGAGCATAGTTTGTTTTGTTTTCTAAGCCTGTGAGTGTCTTTCTCTTTGGAAATATGTTCATCTGTGTCAGTTATTAGATAATGCCATAAGTGATAATATAGGCTATAGGTCTTTTGCTTTCCGACCTACTTCATGTTTTGTGATTATCTCCAGGCTCATCTGTGGTGCCTCAAAGAGCAGCGCTTCAGTGTTTTCCATGGCTAATATTCCATTGTGTACATGGACCACTTCTTCTTGGTGCATTCCTCTGTTGATGGACATTTTCCTTGCTTCCAAGTGTTGCCTATGGTAAATATTGCTGGAGGGCAGGATTGCCAGCCTGTGATTTGTGATTTTCATTTTCTCAGGTGATAGACCCAGCAGTGGTTATGATTGATTGACTGGTATGGTAGCTCAACGTTTACCTTTTCAAGGCACCTCAATTGTGCTTTCATTAGTGGCTCTTACCACGTCCCCCTTAGAATCGAGGGTACGCACTTCTCCACAATCACGTCAGCATTTCTTGTTTGCAGCATATTTGTTGATGGCCATTCTGACTGGTGTGAGCTGATAGGTGTTTGTAATTTGGGTTTACATGTCTGTAAAAATTCCTACAATTCATCATTTTTCCACGCCTTTTTCTTTTCTGTTAAAAGAAAAAAGAACAAAAGTGTGAGTATAATATACCTCTTCAAATTTTCTTTTTGGAAGGTTGCACTCTAGAATTTTTTGGTCGATTTTCGACCTCAGTATTTTTTGGAGGGCAGGTGTCATTTACAGACCTGCAATTGGTGAATATTTAGTGACCTTTTGCAGTGGGGTTAAAGCTGCTGTGGTGGGAAACGGCCACAAGGATGCAGCATTTCTCCATTCCCAAATCTGGGTACTAGGGCAGCAGAGCCGTTCTGGAAGTCGTTTGCCTAGGTTGTAAATTTGAATGGAATGTGCCAGGAAAACCCCCCATAAGTTTATGTCTCATTACTCCTAGTTCGTTGTTTTAATTTTTTCAATTGGGGTAATGGTTAGAATGTTGCTTGTCCAAGGTGTACACACTCTGGTTCATCTACATATTCTATATACCTATTTATGTAGAGATCCTCTTCCCCTGTAAATTATTACAGAGTGTTCCGTAAACCTTCCTTGCTATATGGTCGGTCTTTTTGATATATGTATATAATATGTATTTGTATACATATGGTAACGCTAATCTTCATTTATCCATTCCCCCCACCTTTCCTTTTAGATAAGCATAGTTTTTTTTTAATAAGTCTGTGATTGACTTTCTCTGTGGAAATATGTTCATTTGTGTCAGTTATTAGATAACGCCTATAAGTGATATCATAGGATATAGGACTTCTGCTTTCCGACTTACCTCATGTTCTGTGATTATCTCCAAGATCATCTATGGTGCCTCAAAGAGCAGTGTTTCATTGTTTTCCATGGCTAGTATTCATTGTGTACATGGACCACTTCTTCTTTATCCTTTCATCTGTTGATGGACATTTTGGTTGCTTCACTGTCTTGTCTATGGTGAATAAGGCTGCAGTGCAGCTTTTGCAGCCCGGGTCTTCTTCATTCTGGTCTTCTCAGGTGAGAGGCCCATTGGTGCGCCTGCTGGATTGAATGGTACCTCAATTTTTCCTTTTCAACGCAGCTCCTTTCTGTTCTCATTATTAGCGTTTAACCCTTTTGCATCTCACCAGCAGCTAGAGGGTACACAGTTCTCTAAAACCTCTTCAGCATTTATTGTTTGTAGACTTTTTGCCAATGGTCAGTCGACTGGTGTGAGTTGAAAACTTTTTGTAGATTAGATTGCATGAGTCTAATACTTCCTGAGGTGGAGCTTTTATCCATTTTCCTTTCTTTAAAAAGAGAGTGAGTAAAACTTACCTCTTCATACTATCTTCTTGAAAATTTGGCCTGTTTTGAATTTTTTGTATCCATTCCCTACCTCAGCACAATTTTGAGGGCAGGTGTCCTTTACAGCCCTGAGTCCTTGTGAATGGTAAGTGACCATTAGCTGTGGGTTAAAAGCTGCTCTTGCGGGAATCGGCCACAAGGCGGCAGCATTTCTCCTTTACCAAATCTGGTTTCTAGGGCAACAGAGCCTTACTGGAAGTGGTGTTCTAGGTTGTAAATTAGAATGGAATGTGCGAGGAAAAAGCCCTTTAAGTTTATGTCTCATTACTTCTTGTTGGTATTTTGAACTTAATTTTTATTTCTTATCACAGCAAACTTGATTACAATGTTTTGTTTGTTCTAGGTGTGCAAGATGTGGTTCTTTCACACATATGCATATATCTATTCTTCGGATCCTTTTCCCATGTAGGTTATGACACAATGTTGAGTAGTCTTCTCTTGGTATTGCGTAGGTCTTTGGTGATTATATATTTCACATGTGTTTGTATCTCTCTGTTAACCTCAATATGGTAATGTATCCAATCCTCACACCTTTCCATTTGGTGAACCATAAGTTTTTTTAATGAATCTATGATAGTGTTTCTCTGTGGAAATATCTTTGTTTGTATCATTTTTTAGGTAACACCTATATGTGATATGATAGGATATGTGTCTTTCGCTTTCTCACTTACTCCAAGTTGCGTGATTACTTCTAGACTCATCTATGGTGCTGCAAATGGCATTGTTTCATTTTTTCACTAGCTCTTATTCCATCTGTACAGGTAGCAGTACTTCTTTGTCCACCCATCTGTCGGTGGACTTTTTGGTTACTTCCATATCTTGGCTATTGTAATACTATGCAATGTAGATTTGCGTGCCTGTGTCCTTCCAATTCTCTCTTCTTCGTTTATAGGTCTAGGCATAGGTCTGCTAGATCATATGGTAGCTCAATGGTTACCTTTTAAAGGCACCTCTATTCTGTTCTCCTTAGTGGCTCTTTCCAGGTTACGTCCCACTTAAAGTGGAGGGTATGTATTTCTTCCCAGCACCTTCAGCATTTATTCTTTGTAGTTTTTGCTGATGGTTATTCTGAGTGGTGTGAGCTGATACCTCTTTGTGGTTGAATTTGCATGTGTCTCATAATGTGTTGAAATTGAGCTTTAAGACATGTCCTTTTAATTTTTCCAGCTGTGATTAGAGCTTATTTCTTCAAAGTGTTTTCTTAAAGTATGTGTCACCATTTGAAATATTTTGGCCATTATCTCCCTCAAGACATTTTGAGGGCAGGTTTCATTTACAGCCCTGAAGTACTTGTTCATATGAAGTGACCATTAGCTCAGGCTTTAAACCTGCTTTTGCAGGTAATGGCCAGAGAGCGGCAGCCTTTCTACGTTCCCCATGCTGGTACTAGGGAAACAGACCTACCGGCCAGTGGTGTTCTTCGGTTATAAATTAGAGTGCAATGTGCCCGGATAAACCCACAAATGTTGATGTCTCCTTGCTTTTGTTTGTTTTTAATTCAATTTATATTTATTATTAGAGTAATATTCCATTGTGTACGTGGACCACTTCTTCTTGGTGCATTCCTCGGTTGATGGACATTTTCATTGCTTCCAAGTGCTGGCTATGGTAAATATTGCTGGCGTACAGGTTTGCCAGCCTGTGATTTTTGATTCTCATTTTCTCAGGTGATAGGCCAAGCAGTGGTTGTGATTGATTGACTGGTAGCTCAATGTTTCCCTTTTCAAAGCACCTACGTTGTGTTTTCATTAGTGGCTCTTTACATGCCCCCCCTTACAACCGAGGGTACGCATTTCTCCACACTCCCTTCACCGTTTATTTTTGGCAGCATTTTTCCTAATGGCCATTCTGATTGCTGTGAGCTGATAGGTTTTTGTAATATGGGTATGCATGACATTAAAATTTTTAAATTCATCATATTCCTACGCCTTTTTCTTTTCTCTTAAAAGAAAAAAACCGTAAGTATAATACAGCTCTTGAAATTGACTTCTTCGAAGGTTGCCCTCTTTTGAATTTTTTGGTCGATTTTTGACCCCAGAAATTTTTTGGAGGGCAGGTGTCATTTACAGAACTGCAAGTTGGTGAAAATTTAGTGACCTTTTGCAGTGGGTTCAAAGCTGCTGTTGTGGGAAACGTCCACAAGGAGGTAGCTTTTCTCCATTCCCCAATCTGGGTACTAGGGCAGCAGAGCCCTTCTGGAAGTCATTGTCCTAGGTTATAAATTAGAATGGAATTTGCCAGGAGAAATCCCCATAAGTTTATGTCTCATTACTTCATCTTGGTTTTTAAAATTTTTTTAATCTGGGTAAAGTTTAGAATATTGTTTGTCCTAGGTGTACACCATCTGGTCCTTTTGTACATTATGTATGTCTATTAATGTACAGATCCTCTTCCCATGTAAAATATTACAGTGTTCCATCGACCTCCCTTGCTATATGTTCGGTCTTTTTGATACATGTATATAATATGTATTTGTATATGTATAGTAACACTAATCCTCATTTCTCAATTTCCCCCCTCCTTTCCTTTTAGATGAGCATAGTTTGTTTTGTTTTCTAAGCCTGTGAGTGTCTTTCTCTTTGGAAATATGTTCATCTGTGTCAGTTATTAGATAATGCCATAAGTGATAATATAGGCTATAGGTCTTTTGCTTTCCGACCTACTTCATGTTTTGTGATTATCTCCAGGCTCATCTGTGGTGCCTCAAAGAGCAGCGCTTCAGTGTTTTCCATGGCTAATATTCCATTGTGTACATGGACCACTTCTTCTTGGTGCATTCCTCTGTTGATGGACATTTTCCTTGCTTCCAAGTGTTGCCTATGGTAAATATTGCTGGAGGGCAGGATTGCCAGCCTGTGATTTGTGATTTTCATTTTCTCAGGTGATAGACCCAGCAGTGGTTATGATTGATTGACTGGTATGGTAGCTCAACGTTTACCTTTTCAAGGCACCTCAATTGTGCTTTCATTAGTGGCTCTTACCACGTCCCCCTTAGAATCGAGGGTACGCACTTCTCCACAATCACGTCAGCATTTCTTGTTTGCAGCATATTTGTTGATGGCCATTCTGACTGGTGTGAGCTGATAGGTGTTTGTAATTTGGGTTTACATGTCTGTAAAAATTCCTACAATTCATCATTTTTCCACGCCTTTTTCTTTTCTGTTAAAAGAAAAAAGAACAAAAGTGTGAGTATAATATACCTCTTCAAATTTTCTTTTTGGAAGGTTGCACTCTAGAATTTTTTGGTCGATTTTCGACCTCAGTATTTTTTGGAGGGCAGGTGTCATTTACAGACCTGCAATTGGTGAATATTTAGTGACCTTTTGCAGTGGGGTTAAAGCTGCTGTGGTGGGAAACGGCCACAAGGATGCAGCATTTCTCCATTCCCAAATCTGGGTACTAGGGCAGCAGAGCCGTTCTGGAAGTCGTTTGCCTAGGTTGTAAATTTGAATGGAATGTGCCAGGAAAACCCCCCATAAGTTTATGTCTCATTACTCCTAGTTCGTTGTTTTAATTTTTTCAATTGGGGTAATGGTTAGAATGTTGCTTGTCCAAGGTGTACACACTCTGGTTCATCTACATATTCTATATACCTATTTATGTAGAGATCCTCTTCCCCTGTAAATTATTACAGAGTGTTCCGTAAACCTTCCTTGCTATATGGTCGGTCTTTTTGATATATGTATATAATATGTATTTGTATACATATGGTAACGCTAATCTTCATTTATCCATTCCCCCCACCTTTCCTTTTAGATAAGCATAGTTTTTTTTTAATAAGTCTGTGATTGACTTTCTCTGTGGAAATATGTTCATTTGTGTCAGTTATTAGATAACGCCTATAAGTGATATCATAGGATATAGGACTTCTGCTTTCCGACTTACCTCATGTTCTGTGATTATCTCCAAGATCATCTATGGTGCCTCAAAGAGCAGTGTTTCATTGTTTTCCATGGCTAGTATTCATTGTGTACATGGACCACTTCTTCTTTATCCTTTCATCTGTTGATGGACATTTTGGTTGCTTCACTGTCTTGTCTATGGTGAATAAGGCTGCAGTGCAGCTTTTGCAGCCCGGGTCTTCTTCATTCTGGTCTTCTCAGGTGAGAGGCCCATTGGTGCGCCTGCTGGATTGAATGGTACCTCAATTTTTCCTTTTCAACGCAGCTCCTTTCTGTTCTCATTATTAGCGTTTAACCCTTTTGCATCTCACCAGCAGCTAGAGGGTACACAGTTCTCTAAAACCTCTTCAGCATTTATTGTTTGTAGACTTTTTGCCAATGGTCAGTCGACTGGTGTGAGTTGAAAACTTTTTGTAGATTAGATTGCATGAGTCTAATACTTCCTGAGGTGGAGCTTTTATCCATTTTCCTTTCTTTAAAAAGAGAGTGAGTAAAACTTACCTCTTCATACTATCTTCTTGAAAATTTGGCCTGTTTTGAATTTTTTGTATCCATTCCCTACCTCAGCACAATTTTGAGGGCAGGTGTCCTTTACAGCCCTGAGTCCTTGTGAATGGTAAGTGACCATTAGCTGTGGGTTAAAAGCTGCTCTTGCGGGAATCGGCCACAAGGCGGCAGCATTTCTCCTTTACCAAATCTGGTTTCTAGGGCAACAGAGCCTTACTGGAAGTGGTGTTCTAGGTTGTAAATTAGAATGGAATGTGCGAGGAAAAAGCCCTTTAAGTTTATGTCTCATTACTTCTTGTTGGTATTTTGAACTTAATTTTTATTTCTTATCACAGCAAACTTGATTACAATGTTTTGTTTGTTCTAGGTGTGCAAGATGTGGTTCTTTCACACATATGCATATATCTATTCTTCGGATCCTTTTCCCATGTAGGTTATGACACAATGTTGAGTAGTCTTCTCTTGGTATTGCGTAGGTCTTTGGTGATTATATATTTCACATGTGTTTGTATCTCTCTGTTAACCTCAATATGGTAATGTATCCAATCCTCACACCTTTCCATTTGGTGAACCATAAGTTTTTTTAATGAATCTATGATAGTGTTTCTCTGTGGAAATATCTTTGTTTGTATCATTTTTTAGGTAACACCTATATGTGATATGATAGGATATGTGTCTTTCGCTTTCTCACTTACTCCAAGTTGCGTGATTACTTCTAGACTCATCTATGGTGCTGCAAATGGCATTGTTTCATTTTTTCACTAGCTCTTATTCCATCTGTACAGGTAGCAGTACTTCTTTGTCCACCCATCTGTCGGTGGACTTTTTGGTTACTTCCATATCTTGGCTATTGTAATACTATGCAATGTAGATTTGCGTGCCTGTGTCCTTCCAATTCTCTCTTCTTCGTTTATAGGTCTAGGCATAGGTCTGCTAGATCATATGGTAGCTCAATGGTTACCTTTTAAAGGCACCTCTATTCTGTTCTCCTTAGTGGCTCTTTCCAGGTTACGTCCCACTTAAAGTGGAGGGTATGTATTTCTTCCCAGCACCTTCAGCATTTATTCTTTGTAGTTTTTGCTGATGGTTATTCTGAGTGGTGTGAGCTGATACCTCTTTGTGGTTGAATTTGCATGTGTCTCATAATGTGTTGAAATTGAGCTTTAAGACATGTCCTTTTAATTTTTCCAGCTGTGATTAGAGCTTATTTCTTCAAAGTGTTTTCTTAAAGTATGTGTCACCATTTGAAATATTTTGGCCATTATCTCCCTCAAGACATTTTGAGGGCAGGTTTCATTTACAGCCCTGAAGTACTTGTTCATATGAAGTGACCATTAGCTCAGGCTTTAAACCTGCTTTTGCAGGTAATGGCCAGAGAGCGGCAGCCTTTCTACGTTCCCCATGCTGGTACTAGGGAAACAGACCTACCGGCCAGTGGTGTTCTTCGGTTATAAATTAGAGTGCAATGTGCCCGGATAAACCCACAAATGTTGATGTCTCCTTGCTTTTGTTTGTTTTTAATTTAATTTATATTTATTATTAGAGTAATATTCCATTGTGTACGTGGACCACTTCTTCTTGGTGCATTCCTCGGTTGATGGACATTTTCATTGCTTCCAAGTGCTGGCTATGGTAAATATTGCTGGCGTACAGGTTTGCCAGCCTGTGATTTTTGATTCTCATTTTCTCAGGTGATAGGCCAAGCAGTGGTTGTGATTGATTGACTGGTAGCTCAATGTTTCCCTTTTCAAAGCACCTACGTTGTGTTTTCATTAGTGGCTCTTTACATGCCCCCCCTTACAACCGAGGGTACGCATTTCTCCACACTCCCTTCACCGTTTATTTTTGGCAGCATTTTTCCTAATGGCCATTCTGATTGCTGTGAGCTGATAGGTTTTTGTAATATGGGTATGCATGACATTAAAATTTTTAAATTCATCATATTCCTACGCCTTTTTCTTTTCTCTTAAAAGAAAAAAACCGTAAGTATAATACAGCTCTTGAAATTGACTTCTTCGAAGGTTGCCCTCTTTTGAATTTTTTGGTCGATTTTTGACCCCAGAAATTTTTTGGAGGGCAGGTGTCATTTACAGAACTGCAAGTTGGTGAAAATTTAGTGACCTTTTGCAGTGGGTTCAAAGCTGCTGTTGTGGGAAACGTCCACAAGGAGGTAGCTTTTCTCCATTCCCCAATCTGGGTACTAGGGCAGCAGAGCCCTTCTGGAAGTCATTGTCCTAGGTTATAAATTAGAATGGAATTTGCCAGGAGAAATCCCCATAAGTTTATGTCTCATTACTTCATCTTGGTTTTTAAAATTTTTTTAATCTGGGTAAAGTTTAGAATATTGTTTGTCCTAGGTGTACACCATCTGGTCCTTTTGTACATTATGTATGTCTATTAATGTACAGATCCTCTTCCCATGTAAAATATTACAGTGTTCCATCGACCTCCCTTGCTATATGTTCGGTCTTTTTGATACATGTATATAATATGTATTTGTATATGTATAGTAACACTAATCCTCATTTCTCAATTTCCCCCCTCCTTTCCTTTTAGATGAGCATAGTTTGTTTTGTTTTCTAAGCCTGTGAGTGTCTTTCTCTTTGGAAATATGTTCATCTGTGTCAGTTATTAGATAATGCCATAAGTGATAATATAGGCTATAGGTCTTTTGCTTTCCGACCTACTTCATGTTTTGTGATTATCTCCAGGCTCATCTGTGGTGCCTCAAAGAGCAGCGCTTCAGTGTTTTCCATGGCTAATATTCCATTGTGTACATGGACCACTTCTTCTTGGTGCATTCCTCTGTTGATGGACATTTTCCTTGCTTCCAAGTGTTGCCTATGGTAAATATTGCTGGAGGGCAGGATTGCCAGCCTGTGATTTGTGATTTTCATTTTCTCAGGTGATAGACCCAGCAGTGGTTATGATTGATTGACTGGTATGGTAGCTCAACGTTTACCTTTTCAAGGCACCTCAATTGTGCTTTCATTAGTGGCTCTTACCACGTCCCCCTTAGAATCGAGGGTACGCACTTCTCCACAATCACGTCAGCATTTCTTGTTTGCAGCATATTTGTTGATGGCCATTCTGACTGGTGTGAGCTGATAGGTGTTTGTAATTTGGGTTTACATGTCTGTAAAAATTCCTACAATTCATCATTTTTCCACGCCTTTTTCTTTTCTGTTAAAAGAAAAAAGAACAAAAGTGTGAGTATAATATACCTCTTCAAATTTTCTTTTTGGAAGGTTGCACTCTAGAATTTTTTGGTCGATTTTCGACCTCAGTATTTTTTGGAGGGCAGGTGTCATTTACAGACCTGCAATTGGTGAATATTTAGTGACCTTTTGCAGTGGGGTTAAAGCTGCTGTGGTGGGAAACGGCCACAAGGATGCAGCATTTCTCCATTCCCAAATCTGGGTACTAGGGCAGCAGAGCCGTTCTGGAAGTCGTTTGCCTAGGTTGTAAATTTGAATGGAATGTGCCAGGAAAACCCCCCATAAGTTTATGTCTCATTACTCCTAGTTCGTTGTTTTAATTTTTTCAATTGGGGTAATGGTTAGAATGTTGCTTGTCCAAGGTGTACACACTCTGGTTCATCTACATATTCTATATACCTATTTATGTAGAGATCCTCTTCCCCTGTAAATTATTACAGAGTGTTCCGTAAACCTTCCTTGCTATATGGTCGGTCTTTTTGATATATGTATATAATATGTATTTGTATACATATGGTAACGCTAATCTTCATTTATCCATTCCCCCCACCTTTCCTTTTAGATAAGCATAGTTTTTTTTTAATAAGTCTGTGATTGACTTTCTCTGTGGAAATATGTTCATTTGTGTCAGTTATTAGATAACGCCTATAAGTGATATCATAGGATATAGGACTTCTGCTTTCCGACTTACCTCATGTTCTGTGATTATCTCCAAGATCATCTATGGTGCCTCAAAGAGCAGTGTTTCATTGTTTTCCATGGCTAGTATTCATTGTGTACATGGACCACTTCTTCTTTATCCTTTCATCTGTTGATGGACATTTTGGTTGCTTCACTGTCTTGTCTATGGTGAATAAGGCTGCAGTGCAGCTTTTGCAGCCCGGGTCTTCTTCATTCTGGTCTTCTCAGGTGAGAGGCCCATTGGTGCGCCTGCTGGATTGAATGGTACCTCAATTTTTCCTTTTCAACGCAGCTCCTTTCTGTTCTCATTATTAGCGTTTAAACCCTTTTGCATCTCACCAGCAGCTAGAGGGTACACAGTTCTCTAAAACCTCTTCAGCATTTATTGTTTGTAGACTTTTTGCCAATGGTCAGTCGACTGGTGTGAGTTGAAAACTTTTTGTAGATTAGATTGCATGAGTCTAATACTTCCTGAGGTGGAGCTTTTATCCATTTTCCTTTCTTTAAAAAGAGAGTGAGTAAAACTTACCTCTTCATACTATCTTCTTGAAAATTTGGCCTGTTTTGAATTTTTTGTATCCATTCCCTACCTCAGCACAATTTTGAGGGCAGGTGTCCTTTACAGCCCTGAGTCCTTGTGAATGGTAAGTGACCATTAGCTGTGGGTTAAAAGCTGCTCTTGCGGGAATCGGCCACAAGGCGGCAGCATTTCTCCTTTACCAAATCTGGTTTCTAGGGCAACAGAGCCTTACTGGAAGTGGTGTTCTAGGTTGTAAATTAGAATGGAATGTGCGAGGAAAAAGCCCTTTAAGTTTATGTCTCATTACTTCTTGTTGGTATTTTGAACTTAATTTTTATTTCTTATCACAGCAAACTTGATTACAATGTTTTGTTTGTTCTAGGTGTGCAAGATGTGGTTCTTTCACACATATGCATATATCTATTCTTCGGATCCTTTTCCCATGTAGGTTATGACACAATGTTGAGTAGTCTTCTCTTGGTATTGCGTAGGTCTTTGGTGATTATATATTTCACATGTGTTTGTA